>NW_006408771.1:3232394-3233145 GCF_000296735.1 Chrysochloris asiatica | reverse complement strand
GATGAATCTGCTGCACAAGACCTGTTTAAAGTGCTCAAGAGCAAAGTTGTCAGCTTAAAGACTAAGGTGCGCCTGACCCAAGACACAGTATTTTCCAAAACCTCATATGCATGTGAAAGGTGGACAGCGAAAAAAGAAGACCTTAGGAGAATTGATGCTTTTGAGTTAAGGTGTTGGAGGAAAATATTGAAAGTACCATGGGCTACCAAAAGAACCAACAGATCTGTGTAGGAAGAGGTGCAGCCAGAGTGCTCGTTGGAGGCCAGGACGGCCAAACTTCGTCTCTCATACTTCAGACATATTGTCAGGTGGGGCCAGTCGCTGGAGAAGGATATCATGTTTGGTACAGTGTAGGGTCAGAGAAAAAGAGGAAGAACCCCCAGTGAGATGGACTGGCAAAGTGGTAGCATCAATGGGCTCAAGCGTGGCAACAATTGTGAGGTTGGCCCAGGACTGGGCAGCCGTGTTTCATTCTGCTGTGCATCGGGTGGTTATGAGTTGGTATTGACTCATATGTCTTGGTGTGGCTCTGTGGGTTAATGCGCCAGACTGCAAAGCCATTTGAACTGCAAGGTTGGCGGTTCAAGCTCATCAGCTGCTCCTCAGAAACCCTATAAAGGGTCGCTATGGGTCAGAACCGACTCAATGGCACTTAACAACAATAAAAATATGTAGTTTGATTTCTTGACTGCTGCTTCCATGAGAGTTGATAGTTGATCCAAGAAGAATGAAGTCCTTGACAATTTTAATC
>NW_006408771.1:3229383-3231969 GCF_000296735.1 Chrysochloris asiatica | reverse complement strand
TAGAATAATGTTATAAAACGTCTAAATACACCTGTTTTTAATTTTTAAGTTATTTCAATCTGTGTCACATTTATCTGATTTTTTCTCAATTTTATGATCATGAATTACAGAAAAATGACTAATGTAATAGTGAGCATTCAACGAATGCATTTAGTATCTCTACATTAATATGAAATTGTTTAATACAATTATTTCTTATTTAGCATGTTTAGTGATTATACTATTTCTATTTTGCGTGGAAATCACACATAATTTGCATAAAATTTGATTCGTTTTTACTTCAATAATGATAGCTAACAAATTATTTCCTTCTATGAACTATTGATGTGGTCCCTAAGGAGTTCTGGTGATGCAGTAGGGCGAGTACTGGACCACAAAGTCATTTTGAACCACACATTAGGCTATTCAAACTCATTAGCTGCTCCGTGGAAACCCTATACAGGATTGTTATGAGTTGGAATCGACCTGATGTCACACAATAATACAACAAAGAAGCTCTGGTGGCATTGCGGGTTATAAGTTGTGCTGTTGTCTAAAAGGTCAGCAGTTCAAATCTACCCATCACTCTGTAGGAAAAAGATGAGGCTTTCTACTGTGGGAAAGACTTATGGCCTAAGAAACCCAGTACATGATCACTATGAGTCATGGCAAACTTGACGGGACTGAACAATTATATGAACTTGAAGTCTTGGTGTGGCCATGAACGGTAAGCACTGGACTTCTAACCACAAGTTCAGTGGTTTAAATCCAACAGCTACTCCTCACAGGAGCTCTGGTAGTGTAGTGGTTATGAATCGAGCTGTGAACCTCAGGGTCAGCAGTTCAAAACTACCAGCTGTTCCGTGGGAGAAAGATGAGGCTTTCTGCTCCTGTGAAGATTTACAGCCTCGAAAACCCTGTATAGGGTTGTTATGAGTCGGAACCGACTCCATGGAACATAACAACAACAACTCAGAAACCTTATACAGGTACTTAACAGCAACAATATTGAAGGAGCACTGGTGGCTTTGTGGATTACATGTGGCAGTGCTTACCCTAAGGTCAACTGCTCAAATTTACCAGGCCGTCCAGAATTCTCCAACCACTCTGTAAGAGAAAAATGAGGCTTTCTGCTTCTGTAAATATTTGCTGCTGTTGTTGTAAAGTCATCGAGTCAGTTGTGACTCACAGGGAACCTGTTTAGGGTTTCCAAGGAGCACCTGGTGGGTTTGAATTGCTGACCATGTGGTTGGAAGTCCAGTGCTGACCACACCAGGATTCCTGTATATTTTTACAGCTTTGAAAACCTAGCTAGCACACCACCACCAGTACCAATATTGAGCTGAAAGAACCCTGGTAGTGCTGTAGGATCAGTACTGGACTGCTAACCATAATTTTGCCAGTTCAAACTCACCAGTCAGTCTATGGGAAAATGATGAGACTGGGCCCATTAAGATTTATAGTCTCAGAATCCCCATATAGGATTGCGCTGAGTTAAAATTGATGCAATGACAATTGTTTTTTGTGGTAAAAGTTGAACTATATTTTCACTCTCAGAATAAATACTGCATTTGAATGTAGTATTGTTGTCTTAATATATTGATGAAAACAATGTGTTGATGTATTTTATTAATAATTATTGATAATTTCTCTTTTGCATTTTATTAATTTATTTTTTATTGTTATTCAGTCTTGAAAAATAAGTAGGAAAAATTCCATTAATTTATAAAATATGAAGGCTAAATAAGTAGGGGTTATTTGCTCCCAATTGTTTAAAGGAACTATTGATAAATAAACATATGTTTATATTTTTAAAAAATATATAAATTCTTTGTCAGTAGTGCTATGGCTTTGGTGCTTAACAGCAACAATGTTTTAAAAAATTTTAAATTTCAAATGTTTTGATATTAATTTTACTTTATTAATCTTTTTAAATTAATACTTTACTAATCTTTTAAATAAAACTCACTTGTGAATTTCTTAAGTGTACTGTACTATATTTTAAAATAAGCTACTGGAGTACTCATGTGGCATGGTAGGATAAGCACTAGACTTCTAACCACAAGGTGCATGGTTCAAATACACCAGTCACCTGTTGGAAACCCTATACATGGTCACTATGAGTCCAAATTAACTTGAAAACACCTAACATTAACACAAAATTATTACTGGCTCTCTCAATATTAATTTCTTATTCCCACTTTTATGTTAGATTCTTAAGGTAATTTTTTTTTAAATAAAGTTTAAGAGAATATACATTTTTCATTGTTTATCATTAAAGTGTTTAAATGTTGCACATTGCTTTTGATTTTCAGCTAATAAATTTTTTGTATCAAGCATTATGTGTGAAATTAGAATTATTTTCCAGTGATTTTATATTTATTTGTAATTATTTTATAACTTCATTAAGTTACGTTTAAATAAATATCCATATTACTTTTTACCTTTTGAAACTATGAGATTTCTTTGGAATTTTAGAGAGGGTTGTTTAAAAATGTCACTTTTACATTTTGCAGTCCTGATGTGGCACTTCAGGTTAATGCACTAGACTTCAAGGTCAGTTTGAACTACAAGGTTGGTGGTTCAAGCTCACCAGCCACTCCTCAG
>NW_006408771.1:3222587-3228963 GCF_000296735.1 Chrysochloris asiatica | reverse complement strand
GTGATGTGCAGTGGAGTCAGTTCCAACTCAAAGAAACTCTGTATATGGTTTCTGAGGTTGTAAATATTTACGGGAGCAGAAAGCCTTATCATTCCTTGCTAAACAGCTGGTAGTTTCGAACTCCTGACCTTGAAGTTAGCAGCCTGACTTGTAGCCACTACGATCAGAGCTCCATAAAAGTTCCATAGACTGGTCCAAAAAATTGGTGTTGGAAGGAGTAAAGGCATAATGTTCCTTAGAACCCAGAATGTTGAGACTTTGCCTCTCATACTTCAGGTATACTATCATTAGGGACCAGTTCCTGGTCTTTATAGTTTGGTAAAGTGGAGTGTCAGAGAAAAAGAGAAATACCCGAACAAGATGTATTAACACAATGGCAGCATCAATGGGCTCAAGTGTAACCACAATTGTGAGGATAGCACAAGACTGGGCAATGTTTCATTCTGTTATGCAGAATGTTGAGTCAGAACTGATTGGATAGAACATAAAAACAACAAGTCTTATACGCAGAACACACACAGCACGTCATTTAATGGATCTCTAAAACTTTGTTAATTTTTCCTTCATTTTGTTGTTGCTGTTACATGCCATTGGGTCGGTTCTGACTCAGAACAACCCTGTATAGGGTTTCCAAGAAGCAACAGGAGGGTTTTAATAGCTGTCTTTGCAGGTAGCAGTTTAGTGCTTATCCTACATTGCCACACCTATTTCAATTGATTTGTTTTAATAAAATCATGTTGATAATCCATATGAGATGGTACCACATTTCATACTAATTGAGAAGAGGAAGCAGCTCCTAAAAACAGGAGTTGGCATAGTGCTGACAGATGGACTATCGTGAACATAAGCAATCTCACAGAACACCAGAATCAGACAAAGCCTCTCTGTAACCACCAGGTATAGCCATAGTGCTTCTAATCATGTCCAGATAAATGATATGAATATTGTCCAAATTGCAAAAAAATACTAAATGCATTCTGGTGAATATGATTGATGACTGCTCCTTTGCCCATTATAACTAAGGCCTTGCTCCATATTTCTAAATTTTTAGGTTAAAATAAGATAACGCATCATGAAATTGCATGAGAGCAAAGACTTGCTTCCTTGCACTCTTCCCAAAACTATTTATTGTAAGCACAAATCTTACATGTCCTTTCTCAATGTTCTTCTGCAGAGATACCCATAGTTCTCATGATGGATATATGGTCCCATTGCAAAGGACAGGAGTCCATCCTGTTCCATTCCTGGTATGTACCTAGGGGTCTTTGTCTGGGACACATTGAAAAAATGAAACTCACGGTCTTGTTTAATAATTTCTTCTCTTGAAGTCAATTTTTTGACACATATCAATACTGCATATAAACTTTCTTAAAAATATATACCTTTAGATATGATTTTCTCCCACACTGAAATCTTTATATAATTTATTTATTTTATGTATAAATTGGGTCTATTAAATGAAATGTCATGTGTCTAAATATTGATCATCCCTTTGTGTGTGTGAGTGTGGTGGTTTTTTTTGGTTTTGTTTTGTTTTTTATGTTATGCTTTTTGAGCATACATTTCAAATCATCTTCACTTCAGCTCAAAAAATTTGGAAATTTTGCTTTCTTTTTTACAATCTACCACTCATGAAGTCATGAAGTGGTAAGTGTAAGCTATACTTAAATGCATCTTTCCAAATATTTATCATAATAATCTGTATTATTTTTTTTTTCAGATTTCTGATTCAGACTTCTATACTTTATTCAAAATATGTTATCTCTTAAAGCAATTTGAAATGTTTGCACTCTGATTTGCAACTAAACAACACCATATTTTAGCAACACAATTGCTTATTTTCCTTTCTTACTACATGACACAAACCTATTTTATTATTATTTGATTTCACAGTCATATGTAAAACTTCCAGGACTGGTATACGGGTGGCATACTAAATGAGTCCTTCCATGCCAGAGATCCTATTTGTGTGGCACTTGTAAAAGAATCAGGGTTTAATTGCTTTCAATTTATTCAGTCATAATCTTTTAACCTCAAAATTTCTATCTATCTTTCATTGCCTTCCTTCATGATGAGAAATTTGAGTTTAATCAGATATTTTTTTTGTCCCTTTAGAGGGGATAAGGCTTCTTTGAATGGATGTTTGTGTGATTTTTTTTTATATACCATTAACGCTTATGAATAGTTCTTAGAAAAAATTCAAGTATACATCTCATATTACTATCATAGAGACTTACAATTTATTGCAATTAAATCTGTACTATATATATATATATATGGAGCTCTGGTAGCGTAGTGATTACGAATCGGGCTGCGAACCTAAGGTCAGCGGTTCGAAACTACCAGCCGCTCTGTGGGAGAAAGATGAGGCTTTCTACTCATGTAAGGATTTACACCCTCGGAAACCCTGTACAGGGTCGCTATGGGTCGGAACCGACTCGACGGCACTTAACAACAACAACATATATATATATATATACTAATAGACAAAAGGCAAATAATAATGTCATCTGCCAAAACCAAATGGTTGATGATCAGTACTCTTGTTGTCAGGTGCTGTTCTGTCTATTCTGACTCATAGTGACACCATGTGACAGAGTACACAATCCCATAGGGTTTTCTTGGACTCCTGATGTGATGCTGTAGGATCAGCACTGGACTGTGAACCACAAGGTCACAGTCCAAACCCGCCAGCTGCTTGTCAGATACCCTTATACAGCCTTGCTATGACTTAGAACTGACTCCATGGCACTTAGCAACAACAATAACAATCTTTACAAAAGGAGAACTCCAGATCTTTACCCCCCATAATATTTGGGTGGGTTTGAACTGTCAACCTTTCAGTTAGTAGCCAAGTCAGTTCAGACTCATTGTAACCCTGTATAGGGTTTCCAATGAGCAGCAGTTGGATTTGAACCACCGACCTTGTGGTTAGCAACCCAGTGCATATCCTACAGCATCACACTAATACCTTTATATTCCAGCAGTAATTATTCTTGAAGGTATTTTTAATATCTATAAATTATGCATTTCTCTTGGAGCCAGAAATTCTATTGATAGGAATTTATTCCAAGGAAATAACTGGAGAAGTGCAAATAATTGGACAAATGACAAAAGTTCTATAGTGCCTGCAGTTTTATTTGTAATTGTGAAACAAATCATGCTATTCAATATAATGTTAAAATATAATAACATTCACATGCAGCAGAATATTATTTAGGAAATAAAATCATTTTTATGTTGATATTATTGACATAGAAATAGTCCCATAATATCCATTAAGTTTGAAAAGCAGATGGCATATGACAAAAGGCTATACATTTGTGTACATATGTGTATGTTGTCCTGGTGTAGTGCTATGGGTTAATGCACTGGACAACAAGGTTGATTTGAACAACAAGGTTGGTGGTTCTAGCTCACCAGCTACTCACTAAAAATCCTATATAGGGTCACAATGAGTTGGAACTGACTCGATGGCACTTAAGAACAACAATGTATGTATATAATTAAAAGTAAGTTTGTAGCAGTATACAAAAAGATAATCTCAGTAATTGTTCACCAGTGTTGTGTTTGGGAAAGATAAATTAAGATAAAATAAATTTTTCTGTATTTTCTTGTTTATCCTTTTTAAAATTAATAAACAGTAGTTATATTTAATTAAATGCTCTTTTCATTTATCCTGGTTAGCTGTGAACTCTTATTTTGGAATCTTGGACTGCTAAAAACACTGAATTGAGAAAAACATAAGGTCAGAAGTTCAAATCCACTAGCCACTCCTTAGAAACTACATACAAGACGTCTCAACATTTTAGATGTGTCCTTCGGGCTTCCTTGCTTGATTTTTAAAGGTGTTTTTTTATCCTGTTTGTGCGAAGAATTCGTTTGCTGTTGTTAGATACCATCAAGTTGGTTCTGACTCCCAGTGACTATGCACAACAGAACACACATTGCCTGGTCCTGTACCATCCTCACAATAGTTGTTATTTTTTATTTCATAGTTGCTGCCAATGCGTCAATCCATCTTGTTTTGGGTCTTCCTCTTTTTCACTAAACCTCCTCTTTTCCAACCATGATGACCTTCTCCAGGTACTGGTCCTTCCTGATAATGTGTCCAAAGCACAAAAGATAAAGTCTCGCAGTTCTGTCTTCTAAGTTGCAGTCTGGATGTACTTCTTCCAGGTTAGATATGTTTGTCCTTCTGGAAGTCCATGGTACTTCTAATAGTTTTCCCAGCACCATAAGTCAAGTGCATTGAATCTTGTATGGTCTTCTTTATTCTTTGTCCAACTTTCACAGACATATGATGTGATATCTAGATGTTTTCTTCTAGTCACCTACTTTAGTTTATTGTAATATTGTTTGCATTACTTAGTGTTTAAATTTCATTTTATTTTTGGAAATCAACTATCTATACTGCATTCTATTCCTCACTGCCCTTTATTGTCTCAGCAGACACAATTAATCTCATCTTATCTCACACACTGGAATAATAAGAATTTTGACTTCATAAAGCTACTGTAAGAGTTAAATGAGATAATTCTTGCATAGTGCTTAGTTTAGTAAAAAATTATTGTTATGAGTCTGAATTGACTTGAAGGCAGTGTGGGTTTGGTTTTGTTAGGCTTTTGTAAGAGTAATAAGAAAAATATTCATTTGCTTATTTATGTGATTAATTCATTTAATGAAGGGACAATTTCCTCCATAATATCCCAAATTGATTTAACAAATAAAATATATTTTTACCCTACAAAATAAGTCTGTGTTTCAACTCTGAAGCATTTCACTAAACCTTGGAGTTAGAAAAGGAGAATCAGTAAGGGAGGAGAGAATAATATTAAAGTCAAATCATCATATATCTTCAACATATCAGGGATTGTGTTACTAACTTACTATGAAACAACCAGCCAGTCTCCTTTTTAAAAATGCTCAATATTATCCTATGTGCGATTTATCTTTGAGAAAACTGAGGATGAAAAATAAGTTGAACAACAGGCTCCAGGTTAACCATTTAAGAAATGGCATATTCTAAATTCAAATGTATCTTTATCTAATTCCAAATATAATTAAACATGATATCCCAGAAACAATATACAATTATTTAACTCTTATCATGAGTAAGTATAGTCTTTAAATTTTTGTTACTCAAACTATGATTCTTAGAACACTTTCATTAGCATTCTCTGAAATGTGAATTCTTCAGCTTTCCTTGACTTTGACCCTGAAGTAAATATTTTAAAGTCTATTCATAGGGATTTTACTTATATTATCCTTAAGAACTATCTTCCTACATTTTAAGATATCTGCAATATTTCTAAATACACATTATTGGTCAAGCATACACCATATGGCCAATGTAGCTTCTAGTAATAGAATGTACCCTTGATTTGAGTTTATTCTAGTACTTTCCAGAAGCTTACTTAAGACACTGATAGTAGCAGAACTAATTTTAAGCTCTGACTAATGATACCTTGGAGTCCTAGTGGCACTGTCAGTTAATGAGCTGATTGCAATGTTGGTTTGAACCTCAAAGTCAAGAGTTCAAGCCCATCAGCTTCTCCTTGGAAACCCTATACAGGATTGCTATGAGTCAGAACTGAGTCGAAGGCACTTAACAACGACAATGATATCTTGACAGAGTCCTGGTTTGGTGCTACAGGATAAGCACTCGACAACTATCTGTAAGATTGGGAGTTGAAATCCAGCTGCTCTTTGAAAGTTTTATAAAGGGTCATTATAAGTTGAAACTGACTGGACAACACTTAACAACAACACTGCTACCTCATAGGATGGTAAAGAACATATTCAATTTATATTGCCTTTGTTCTCTACAGCAATTATATCTAGCTCTCATAGATTATGGGGTAGAAAAGACAGTGCATTTAGATTTTCTAAATTGCAACAGAAATGCTTATTTAATAAATAATTTTTACTGTTTTACAAAAACCCTATCTAGATAACCATTATTTCCCAGTCAAGAAGACAAATGGCATATTGCATTGGATAAAGCTGCTGCAATAGATCTCTTTAACACATTAAATAACAAAGATGTTACCTTGAGGATTAAGGTGCTCTTGACCCAAGCCATGGTGTTTTCAATCATCTCATATGCATATCAAATCTGGACAATGACTAAGGGAGACTGATGAAGAATTTATTAGACTGAATTATGATGTTGGTGAAGAATACTGAATGTAACATGATCTGCCAGAAATGAATAACTGAGGAAGAAGTACAGACAAAATGCTACTGAGAAGGAAAGATAGCAAGACTTATTCTTATGTACTTTGGACATGCTATTTGAAGGGACCAGTCTTTGGAGAAGGATAACTTGTTTGGTAGACACTCAGTTAAAAAGAAAGAGGCACAGTGATTGGTA
>NW_006408771.1:3220147-3220971 GCF_000296735.1 Chrysochloris asiatica | reverse complement strand
AAAAAAAAAAAAAACCTGGTTGCGAACCTCACGGTCAGCAGCTCAAATCCTCCAGGCCCTCCACGTGAGAGAGATGAGAGTAATTGTATTCCAGAATACAATTAAATGCCTTATATATAAATATAATCACTTTACCTAAATAATATCAGAGGATAGACAATATCAAGGCAAACACCAAACTGTCATTTATGTTAGTTAATAATATTTCAGAATTGCAGTAGCTTACTATGGAAATCACTTTTATTTGATGATGTGGCATGCTAAAAATGGGGGAAAAAAACAACTACAGAAATTCATCAAAAATAAGAACATGAAATGAAGGAAGCATGAATCTAGGAAATGCCAAGTTGTCAAAAAAGAAATGAAACACTTGAAGATCTGTATCCAAGGTATTGTTATTGTGTTGTTGTTAAGTGCCACCAAATTTGTTCCAACTCATAGCGACCCTATATAAAGTTTTCAAGGAACTGCTGGTAGGTTTGAACTGTTGACCTTTTAACTCAAAATGACCTTGCAGTCATGCCCATTATACTGCAGCACGACACCAGGACTCCAACCTAGGCATTAGCAAGCTGAAATTGGACTAATACCAGTCATTTTGAATCAGACAATCAAATGGTATTTTATTCTGGGAATAACAAATAGGAAGTGTCACATTAATTATGAACAATAACATTTCAACATCTATCTTGAAGTCCAATGCTGTCACTAATAGGATAATATCAACATACCTATGAGGAAGATTAGTTAATATGACAATTCTTTAAATTTGCACACCAACTATTTGTGCCAAAGATGAGAAAATTGAAGACTTTTGCCAACCT
>NW_006408771.1:3218682-3220047 GCF_000296735.1 Chrysochloris asiatica | reverse complement strand
GATATCATGTTTGGTAAAGTGGAGGGTCAGAAGAAGGAGAAGAAGACCCCCAACAAGATGGATTGGCCAAGTGGCAGCATCGAAGGACTCAAACGTGGCATCAGTAGTGAGGTTGGCCCAGGATCTGGCAATGTTTCTTTCTGTTGTGCAGATGGTCACTGAGAGTTGGTGCCAACTCAGTCACACCTAACAACAACATATAGGGTTCACCTGTCTGTAAATCTCTGTGAAGCACAACGTATTCTCCTTTTCCAATTGAGCAGCTGGTGGATTAAAACCATAAACCCTGTGGTTAACAGCTTAACTTGTAATTCACTATGTCCAGGAGTATGTATACCACTGGACTGCTTACCAAAAGGTCTGTGGTTCGAACCCACCAGCTGCTCCTTACAAATTCTATATGGAGACAAATTGGGCTGCTGGATCAGCACTGTACTGCGAACCACAAGGTCAGCATTTCAAATCTACTAGTTGCTCCATGGAAACCCTAAACAGGGCCATTATAGTTCAGAACATACTTGACAACACTTAACAACAGCAACAAATTGAAACACATTCAAGGCACTTTGGCAACAACATAAATTTTATTTTAATCTGTACTAATAGTTAGTAGGAGTCCAGGTATACTGCTGCTTGTTAATGAGCTGGATTGCAATGTTTGTTTGAACCACAAGGTAGGTGGTTTAAGCTCACCATCTGCTTCTTGGAAACCTTTTACAGGGTAAAGGTAGTAAATGATCAATAACCGATGTTACTGAAGGAAGAAGGTCAAGCTGCACTGAAGACATTGGCAAAATAAGTCTCCAGAAATTGACTGCAAACAAATTAATATGTTTCAATGGACTGATTCAGCACTGGATGTACTAACTTGTCTATGCCATGAAATTTGTAAGGCAGCTACCTGGCCCACCAATTAGAAAAGATCTATATTTGTGCCCACTCGAAAGACAGATGACTCAATGGAATTTGGAAATATCATATAATATCATTACTATCACATGCAAGCAAAATTTGCTTGTTGTTTAGTGTCTTAGAGTTGGTTCTAACCTATAGTGACCCTGTATAGGGTTTCCTAGAAGTGGCTGGTGAGCTTGAACTGCCTACCTTTTGATTCAAATCAATTTTGCAGTTCAGTGCATTAACCCACAGTGCCACACCAGGACTTCAAGTTTTGTGTGAGTTAATTAACAAACAGATGTAGCAGTACATTAACAGGTAACTACCAGCAATTCAAGTCAGATTCAGAAGAAGAAGTGGAATTAGGGATATGATTGTTGACATGAGTTGGATCTTGGCTGAGAGAAAGAATTTCAGAAAGGTATTTACCTGTACCTTATTAACTATGCAAAGACATTTGACTGTGTG
>NW_006408771.1:3211845-3218582 GCF_000296735.1 Chrysochloris asiatica | reverse complement strand
TTTTTTTTTTTTTTTTTAAACACTTTAAGTGGTGACACTACACATGAACACCTTCAGATTGAATACACAGGAATCAAATATCTGCATTTGTACCAAAAGACAATGGAGAAATTAAAAATCAGCCCTCAGAACAAGGTCAGGAGCAAACAATGGATCAGACTATTAAATACTCACGTGCAAGTTCTAGTTGAAACTGTAGAAAAAAATTAAAATTCCACAAGAGCCAAAGTGTAACCTTAAGTATATCTCAACCAAGTTTTGATAAATCTCAAAACAAATTTGATGCAATGAACACTAATGACTGAAGACTAGAGGAGTTATTGGAAAACATCAAGAGTGC
Organism: Chrysochloris asiatica; assembly: GCF_000296735.1. Classification (NCBI taxonomy): domain Eukaryota; kingdom Metazoa; phylum Chordata; class Mammalia; order Afrosoricida; family Chrysochloridae; genus Chrysochloris; species Chrysochloris asiatica. The sequence goes on along the minus strand of NW_006408771.1, from coordinate 3,218,242 downwards.
CATGTGTAAAGTAAACAAAAGGTCATTAAAAAGACAAGAAAAAGCTGCTAATCTTTTCTGAAATGATTATAATTCATTCCAGGTATTAACTGCCATCTGTATAGTGATGATTTCCAATGGCTGCCTCTAGCAGAGAACTCCTTTTTCAATGCTCAATTCTTACTACTAACTGCCTGCTTCATACCTCCATTCTTCAGTCTAACCAAGGATTCTATAAATGTTTTCTGTAAAGAACAAGATAGTGAATACTTTAGGTATTGTGGACCATATGTGATTCTGTTGCCTATTCTTTATATTTTAACCATGCCTTAAATGTGTAAAAATTGTTTTTCGTAGATAGGACATATGTATATAATCCAGTCAGATACCATTTTGAATGTTCTAGAAAGGAACAAGTAGAAGATATACATGAAATTATACTTAATAACACTAATGCAATATCCCAGAATATTATAATTTCAATATATGTTATTGTTAGGTGCTGTTAAATCAGTACCAGTTCACAGAGATCTTATCCATAATAGAATGAAATACTGCCAGGTCCTGAGCCAACCTCACAATCATTGCTATGCTTGAGCCCACTGCTACTGCCACAGTGTGAATCCATCTCATTGGGAGTCTTCCTCTTTTTCTCCAACCCTCTACTTTACCAAGTATGATGTCCTTCTGCAGAGGCTGGTGCCTCCTGATAATATGCTAAAGTATGAGCGATGAAGTTTGGTCATCTAGGAATCTAATGACCACTCTGACTTTACTTCTCAAAACAGATTTAAACAAATCTTTGTTTTGGCAATCCATGGTACTTTTAATATTTTTCTCCAACATCATAAGTCAAATGCATCAATTCTTTTAAGGTCTTATTTATTCATTGTCCAACTTTTACTTGAATATGAGGTTATTGAAAAAATACCACATGGTTTGGCTCAGGCATACCTTCGTCCTCAAACTGACCTCTTTATCTTGAACACTTTAAAGAGGTCTTGTGTAGCAGATTTACTTAATGCAATATGTGGTTTGACTTCTTGACTGTTGTTCCCATGAGTGTAGGTGGTTGATCTGAGCAAAAGGAAGTCTTTAAAAACGTCAATATTTTTTTCCATTTATCTTGATGTTATTTATCAGTCAAGTGGTGAGTATTTTTGTGTTCTTTACATTGAAGTGCAACCCATACTGAAGACTGATGTCTTTGTTCTTTATTTGTAAGTATTTTAAGTCCTCTTCTCTTTCAGATATTATTTCAGTATACGATAAATATAAAAAATTATGTCAGGATTTTCAAATCAGGTGTGTATTTTTCACTCAGTGCCATTTCAATTCAACCTCTGTACATTTTGAATGCTCAATAGTTTCACCTGGTTAATGACTACTGTGTTGGACAGCACAAGTTTAATCATCTGAAACATATTGGTGTAGAGCCCATTCTTACTAACAACAGTCTTACGTATAACAGTCTTAGGCTACTAGGTCCTGAGTTGTCCTCCGAATCAACACTAGCATATCTGAGTCAATCATTGTGGCTACTGTGCATCTCAAACAGGGTCTTGCTAACACTTTGTGATTCTCTACCTCACCAAATATGATTTCCTCGTCTAGAAATGAATATGTTCTGATGACATGCCCAAATAAAATGCATTGGACCATGATCTGCTTTGATCCATAAAGGAGCTTTTTAGGCCTTTCTTTCCAGAATATAGTCTGGAGCTCCATTTTTAACTTGTTCATTACGGGTGACCTGCTTCTAGCGCACAGTGATACACAAGACAGCACAGTACAAGAAACTGATATTTGTATGGTGGATCTGAAACATGCTGTTGTTGTTAGGTACATCCAGTTGCTTCTGACTGGTAGGGACCCTATGTATAACAGAGCTAAACACTGCCTAATCCTGTGCCAGCCTCACAATTGTATGTGTGAGACCGTTGTTATAGCTACTCTGTCATTCCATTACATTGACGCTCTTCTTATTTTTTCCTGACTGTGTAATTTACCAAGTATGATGATGTCTTCCCTAGGGATTGGTCACTTCTGAAAACATGATCAAAGAACATGAGACCAAGTATTGCTTTCCTAACTTTGAAGAAACATTTTGACTTACTATTTTCAACACAGAATTTCCCATTCTTTTGGTAGTCCATTGTAATTTCAATGTTCTTCACCAGCACCACAATTCAAATACAAATCTTAATATACTATTTTATTAACATAAAATGTATCTCTCGCTTTGTCTCTATAAATTTGATTCTCATTTAGACTGTCCTGCGCCAGACTGCAAAGCCATTTGAACTGCAAGTTTGGTGGTTCAAGTGCACCAGCTGCTAGGAAACACTATACAGTGTTGCTATGGGGCGGAATCCAACTTGACAGCACTTAACAACAACAATAATTCAATAAGGAGACCTGGTGTGGTGCTGGGGTTAATGCTTCAGACTGCAAAGCTGTTTGAACTGCAAGGTCGGTAGTTCAAGCACACCAGCTACTCCTCAGAAACCCTATACATGGTTGCTATGGGCCGGAATTGACTCGACAGCATTTAACAACAACAACAACAACAACAATGATTCAATAAAGTTTCTTAAGCACCAATGCTGAGACACAATGTTGAGACACTCTCCATATTAATTCATCATCAATTCTCTTGATTCTGCTTCCAGATATTAGTCCTTTAACATCTGCCAAGATTGATCTACCTGCATTTTCCGAGCTCTGGTAGTGTAGTGGTTACGAATCAGGCTGCTAACCTCATATTCGGCAGTTCGAAACTACCAGCTGTCCCACTGGAGGAAGATGAGTCTTTCTGCTCCCATAAAGATTTGCAGCCTCGGAAACCCTTTGATGGGTCACTATGAGTCAGAACTGACTCCACGGTACTTAACAACAACAACAACAGTCCTGGCCAGACTGTGTGCTATCATAGTCCTAGAGTATTGCAATGGCTGTATTTCGGATGCCTCCAATTCTTTCTCTGCGATCATGCTGTATTTTAAACCTAACTACATAATATCATGTCACTCTTCCATTGTAAACTGAAAATAGCTCTTAAACTGAATTTACTGAGATTATTGCCCTGAAGTCACCTTGTAGCCAAATAACGGAGAGGCTTGCAAAATAATATAACCAGTAAGTATGGTGCTTCTTTAAAAATCACCTCTATGACAACAAACATTTGACAATTACTTTAAAAGACAGAAAGATGAAAAGGTAAGGGAACAAGGGGAAATAAGTTAATGGGATTAGAACACCAGAATGGAAATGAAAACATCCATGTACTCTGAGGAATGTAACCAGCGTCACTAAACAACTTGTTAGACAGTTTTTAACAGGAACTGAAGTTGTTTTGTAAACCATCACCAAAACCCAATAATATATCATTAATAACGCTTTTGTTGTTGAGTGCCATCAAGTCAGTTATGACTCACAGCCACTATGTATAGTGTTTCCAAGGAGCGGCTGGTGGGTTTGAACTGATGACCTTGTGGTTGTCAGCCCATTGCTTATGCTACAGCACCACACCAACTCTTCGTCATTTCATTCCATGTCATATATAATGTGGATTTCTTACTCTGTCACTCAAACTATTCCAGAATGTAATAAAAGCTTCATAGCATTATTGTGACAATAAATTGATTTCGTGGTTATAGACATGCTTTTTATATTTTCAAACTTGCACATTGATGGAAGTTTTTATTTATCTATGAAGGAGGGATCTGTATTACTTCTTTAATTCTGCTGAGGGCGAAAGGTTAGTAAATGTACACTTAATAGAATCACCTTGAGAGCAGCTTTTCTAAGAAATGGAAAATCAACCGGAACATAAAATAAAAATGGTCACTACATCTTTCCTGATAGGGAAAGCAATCAAAGGACAATTTATCAGTTCATTGTTTAATAATCTAGGCTAACCAATTTCCTCACCACCTAAAACTTGCTGATAGAGAACACATGATGATTGATCATTATTTTGTTTTAATTATTATTATGATTAATATTGATACTACTTCAATCTCAAATATAATGAGAGTGAAAAGCACCCAAACATATTTTCCTTCTGAATTTCAGATAGCATTTTCTTAACAGGAAAGGAAATATTTGAGTGCAGTAACTTGAAATTATATGCTCCACTTTATTTGATGCCTTTGAGCACTTTCAGTAATAAAAGTTAGAGTATTTTATCACAAGATTAATATGCGTATGAAAAAAAATTAAATGCAGTTTTAACATTAATTTACCTCAGGAAAATAAATATAGAAATTATGCTATGAAGTTTCTATGTCACTCAAAAGAATTGTAAAGGCAATAATTTGGGATTATTTGATTATTTTGAGCTTTCTTTTGCAATTTTCTCATTTAAGGCAAATATGGAATTTCTTAGTAGTTTATCTAATTTGCAGAGTGCTGTTAGCTCAAGGTTTTCTCAGATGCTATCATAAAGTTTGAAAATCCAATTAATATCATCTTGGTCCTTGTTCCACAAGCATACTTAATGCATGCACTAAACAGAATGTGAGTCTTATAGTTAAAATTTTTACTACAGTTATTTAAGTTATCACAAAACAATTTCTCTAAGATTTTATAAATACATCAAAATATAATTTAAATTTTTGATAAATGATGTTGTGTGTTATCAAGTCATCTTCAACTCAAAGTAACTCAATGTTTCACGGTAGAATTTCCCCACATAGTTTTCTTGGCTGTAATCATTTTTGGAAGTTGATTGCAAGGTTTTTCTCCCATAGAAACGCTGGAAGAGTTTGAACAGCTACCCTTTGGGTGAGCACCTGAGTTATTCAATAAGTCGTTGTTGTTAGGTGTCACTGAGCAGACTCTGACTTACACAATAGAATTGAACATGACCTGGTCCCATATCCTTCTCAGTTAACTATGCAGTCCTTGTGTCAATCCTCCACTTCATTGAGGGTCTTCATCTTTTCTGCTTGCCCTGTAACTTACCAAACATGATGTTCTTCTTCAGGGACTTGTCCTTCCTGATGACATGTTCAAAGCACATGAGACAGAATCTTGCCATCTTTACTGCTAATGAGAATTCTCCTTGTACCTCTTCTAAGACAGACTTGTTCCATTTCCTGACAGCAATGGCATATTTAATATTTTTCACCAATACTAAAATTCATAGGCATCACTTCTTCTTTGTTGTTATTTTAAGTGTCGTTGAATCGGTTCTGACCCATAGAGACCCTCTATAGGGTTTCTGAGGAGGAGCTGCTGAACTTGAACAGCCAACCTTGTGGTTAAAACCAACTTTTTAGTCCAGCACATTAACCCATAACACCTTAGCTTTCTTTATTCACTGACCATTTTTCACAAGCATATGACACAATTGGAAATACCATAGCTTAGGTCAGGTTCACCTGAATCTTCAAACTGACATCTGTATTTTTAAAATCATTAAAGGTGTTTTTGCAGTAGATGTGCTCAATACACAGCTACTTCCATGGGTGTTGATTGTGAATCCAATTAAAGTGAAATCATTGATAACAAGTGTTTTGTGCATTTATCGTAAGGTTGCTTATTGATCCAGTTGTGAGAATTGTTGTTTTCTTGACATTGCAACATAATTCATTCTGAGGGCTGTAATCTTTGCTCTTTTCCAATAAGTGTTTCAAGTCCTCTTCACTTTCAAGAAGCAAGGTTGTGTCATTTGGATAGCTCAGGTTGTTCGTGAGTCTTCTTCTGATGTTCCTACAGTCTAGTTTCTCCAATTGTTTGTTCAGCACACAGATTGCATAATTACAGTGAAAAGGTACAACCCTAATACTTGCTTTTCCTGATTAAAAATAACATCCTCTTGTTCTGTTTGAACAACTGCCTCGTGGTCTATGTACAGGTTCCACACGAGCACAATTAAGGGTTCTTCTGGAAGTGCCATTCTTCACAATGTTATCTGTGTTGCTGTTGTTAGATGCCATAGAGACTGTTTCAAATAACAATGACCCTATGCATAACAGAATGAAGCTCTGGCTGCTCCTGTGGCAGACTCACAATTGTGATTGATTGAGCCAATTGTTGCGTTCAGTATGTCAGTCCACATCATTGGAGATTTCCTCGTTTTTGCTGACCATTAACTTTGCAGTCTAGCAGCGGAGGTCTCTGGGACCATCAAGGGAGAAGAGCAGAGACATCAAGAATGATGCCCTTCTCTAGGACAACTTCAAAGCAAAAGGGAAAATCTTCTCTAACCTTGTTTTTGAGAAGCATTCTGGCTCTACATCTCTGACACAGATTTTTTTGTTGTTGTTCTTCAGACAGTCCTTGATACTTTTAATATTCTTTCCTCATGCCATAATTCAAGTGCATCAATTGCTCCATTGTCTTCCTTATTCATTAGACAATATTCACATATCTATGTTGTTGTTGCTGTCAGGTGCCATCGAGTCAGAAC
>NW_006408771.1:3208389-3211745 GCF_000296735.1 Chrysochloris asiatica | reverse complement strand
GGCATTAGTTTCTGGAGAAGGACATCATGCTAGGTGATGTGAAGGGTCAACCAAAAGATAAAGACTCTCAACTGGATGGAATGATCACAGAAACAATTGGTTCAAATGTTTCAACAGTTGTGTGGATGGCAAGGACAAGGTAGTATTCTTTTGTGCATATTGTAGCTATGAGTTGTAACTAACTCAATGAAACCTAAGAACAACAACATAACAATTAAAAGAGAGAAATAAAAAGATTTCTAAACTTACAATCTAAAACTGACAAAAAATTCAACTCACCTATTAAACTAAATACAGAATTTAATCTATAAAGTAGTGGCTCTCAAAGAGTAATGTACACCAGACTTACCTGGGGAGGAGAGTTTTGAAAAACCAATTGCTTGGATTTGCTAAAACGGGAAATAGAATTTACCTAAGGAAATAGGTTTCTTGTTAAGTCTTTATGGATTATGGGGCATTAGGTAGAATCCTGAGCCCTATCCAGAACCTTCTGAGTTGGAACATTCTAACCTAAAACTTCTGGGAGAACAGAATATTATTGAAAGAAAGACCTACAGAAAAAAGCAGACTGTTTGACTATCAAGCCAGCTGTTTGCTTTGGAGGCATCAAGGAAAGAAAAGTCAGGCCAGCAGGCTCAGAGAACTTCTCTGGACACTGTATCCTATCATGCCTCTTCTAGACTTTCTGTAACCAGGCCTGGGCTTCAGTCTTAAGATTTGCTTTCAGAGTGGTGCTGAGAGGAAAATTTATTGTGATAAATGTGCATATCCAAAAAGAAGAAAGAATCAAAATTAACACATTAATACAGCATCTCCAGCAACTAGAAACAGATGAACAGAGGGAACCTACAATCACCAAAAGAAAAGAAATAATAAAGATCAGAGCAGAAATATAAATGAGATAGAAAACAGAAAAACCACAGAAAGAATCAACAGGACAAGAAGTTGGTTCTTTGAAAGGATTAATAAAATTGACAGACCATTGTCAAACCTAACAAAAGAAAAGAGGGAGGAAACAAATAACATGCGTTAGAAACCGCATGGAGAAATCACAACAGAACCAAAGGAAATCAAAAGGTTAATAACAGAATACTATGAAGAGTTGTACTCCAACAAATGTGCAAGTTTAGAATAGATGGATACATTTTTAGAAAAACACGACCTACCTAAACTCATACAGCGTGAAGTAGAAGACTTAAACAGACCCATAAAAATAGAAGAAATTGATCAGGTCTTCAAAAAACTCCCAACCAAAAGAAGTCCAGGTCCAGATGGCCTCACTGGTGAGTTCTACCAGACATTCAGGGAAGAGTTGTCACCAATTCTACTCTGTTTCCAGGGAGGCAGTAACACTAGGGATGGAGGCAGAGATGATGATGTGGACAGAAGGAGCAGGTGGGGACTCTGAACTCAGGGAGGAAGAGGGGTTGTCTGCTGGGGGCCAGGCGGGGAGCAGGTGTGCGGGGTGTACTCTTTGATTGTTTGATGATGTATGCAGGGGATTGTGATCATTGCAATGAAACAAAATATGATAGGATGAATGTAAAGATAATGTTCACCCATGAAAACTAACCCATAATTCACAATAAAAAGTTTTTAAAAACACCAGATTTTCTTTCAGGTATATTGCTTGGCTGCATTATCTTTCAGAATTTGTTTTCCACTTTAATCCTATATTTTGTCTTATGGATTAATTTGCTTTCCAAAATCTGTGTTCTGTCCTTCCTAGAACCAGTTCCATATCTCTTTGCCTAGGCCCTAAAGGAGAGAGTGAAAAACAACAAAATACAAAGAAATTTAAATTAAAACTTAATTTAAAAATTAAGCTTCTTTCTTGATCTATTGACATATACTAGAAGGTAGACGCTAAATGGTACAAGACTTTGAATGCTAGATATTTGATATTTGAAGGTTTGTGTGTGTGTGATTTTGGCAGTAAAATGCTGAAAGCATTATTTGACAGATGTGTACTGGAAGAAAGAAAGAAACATCACACCAAAAGAAAGTGAACAGTTAGGCTGTGGTATGATGTGTAAATGGGCTGCGAGGCCAAGTGTTTTCAGGTAGATGGAATTTCCTTCTCGTTTTCAAGAGGAAAAAAATAAAACAAAAAGGTGTTAACATCCAAATGAACTGGTTCATGATGATCCCATGTGTTTCCAAGTAGTAGAATTCTGCTCCAATGCATTTCAACGGCTAAAATTTATCAAGTAAATGACTGGACCTCTATTTGCAACAACAGCCTTCTTTCAATTAGTAGCTGAGTACTTAACCATGTGTGCCACCATAGATTCTTCTTAATACATATTGTTGTTGTTAAGTGCCATCGAGTCGGTTCTGACCCATAGCGACCCCGAACAGGGTTTCCGAAGCTATAAATCTTTACGGGAGCACAACGCCTCATCTTTCTCCCTCGGAGCAGCTGGTAGTTTCGAACTGTTGACCTTGTGGTTTGCAGCCTGATTCGTAACCACTACGCTACCAGAGCTCCTTCTTAATACATACACAGGCATTAAAAAAAAAAAAAAAAGGCAAAAACTTGCTGAATATACCAAACTTAGTACATAAACAAACAGAATTGGGCTACTGATTTACAATTAATTATTGGATTTCCCTCTAGTTTATTTATGTCTACTTACAGCTCTGCTTTAGAAAAATAGAGTAGATATTTTGAGAATTGTATCCAAATATTAGTTATGTACCTGTGTGTACAAACTATTCCTTTCTTAAAATTTCTAGCCTTTTAGTCTTTACGCATGAAAATATATTTTACTAAACAAATTACATGAGAATATTTCTGCTACCACTTGAAATTATTTAATGAAGCTAAGTAGAAAATAATTTTTATTTAAGACTTAAACTATCTTTTTTACTTTACTATGAATTATATATCTGTCCTACCCTTTATGAATTATATATCTATCCTACCGTTAGACAGCTTAAAGACCACTACAGATCAAAAGAGGCAATGAACTTAGTGTCAGAGTCTGCATATAAAACATGATCAATTCTGTGTTTCTGCATCTTTTCTCAGAGATAAAATGGGATAAAGTGACTTGAGGAGAAAGGCCAATATTTTAGTTTTCTAGAACCACACTAAAATAATTATGTTCCAATTCTAGGATGGTTACCTGGGGTCAGGGATTAGGGTTGTGGAGAGGAAATTGTTCATAGGCTACAGAGTTGTTGTGGTTAAGTAATCTTGAGTCGATTATGACCCATAGCGATCCTGTATAGGGTTTCCAAGGAGCAGCTGATGAGCTTGAACCACTGACCTTGCAGTTCAAACGACTTTGCAGTCTGACGCATTAGCTCACAGTGTCACACCAGGGTAGACACATGTTAACATGGGTGAT
>NW_006408771.1:3189774-3207108 GCF_000296735.1 Chrysochloris asiatica | reverse complement strand
TAGGTTGTTAATTAGCCTTCCTCCAATCCTGATGCCACATTTTCTTCATATAACCCACATTGAATAAGTATAGTAAAATGACACAACCTTGACACATATCTTTCCTGATTTTAAACCACAGTATCCCCTTGTTCTGTTCTAAAAACTACCTTTTGGTCTATGTACAGGTTCCTGATGAGCACAACTAAATATTCTGGAATTCCTATTCTCTGCAATATTAATTGATTCCAGTGAAATAATTTACTTGTGAATATAATATAGATAATTCACATTTACTTATCAAATTCAAATGTACCTTGATCAATAGAAAAATATTACCTTTTTTTTTCAGTTAAAGTAGTGAGTGTAAAAAGAAATAAAAATAAACATGAGCACGGTAGTGCTAATAAACAGTTTTATGGAAACAAGGAAATAATTCTGTGTTAAGAATGCACTTGTGAGTTGGTGTTTCTCTGTGTATATCAGTAAATGATGCATAGTATGTTACTATTGCTTGCTGAAAGTGAAGAGGACTTGAAACATTTACTGATGAAGATCAAAGAGCACAGCCTTCGGTATGGATTATATCTCAATGTAAAGAAAACAAAAATCCTCACCACTGGACCAATAAACAACATTCTTATCAATGGAGAAAAGATTGAAGTTGTCAAGGACTTCATTCGTCTTGGATCAACATCAACATTTGTAGAAGCAGCAGTCAAGAGATCAGACGACGTATTTCATTGGGCAAATCTGCTGCACAGGAACTTTTTAAAGTGTTGAAGAGCAAAGATGTCATCTCTCATACTTTGGACATATTGTCCGGAGGGAATAGTCGCTGGAGAAGGATGTCATGCTGGGTAAGGTGGAGGGTCAGAGAAAAAGAGGAAGACCCCTAACGAGATGGATTGGCCAGGTGGCATTGATGGACTCAAGTGTGGCAGCGGTAGTGAGGTTGGCCCAGGATCAGACATTGTTTCGTTCTGCTGTGCATGGGGTCAATGGCACCTGACAACAACAACAATGTTACTATATTTCATATTAATTCTGCCACCATAAAATTTGTGGACAAAACACAATTAAGACATATCTCTGTATCTGGACAATTTATAATGGGAGGAAAAATAAACTGAGAACCCCAAGTTAATATACTTTTGTTACATAATTGCTTTAAATAGTGAGACAATAGCGATAACTATTGAGTAAACAGTGTTTTAAGAAAACTCATTTCTAGTTACTCCAAGAATTGTCCTGATCTATGTAAGACATTTGGGAGACAGCTATCTCACCAATTAACTGGAAAATATCCATAATTATGCCTATTGCAAAGAAAGCTGATACAAAGGAATCTGGAAGTTATTGAACAATTCTACTAATATCATATGCAAATACATTTTTTGGTGAAGATGCTACCAAAAGAATTGCAATAGCACATCAAAGGAGAACTGTCAGAAAATCAAGACAGACTCTTAAGAGGACACAGAATGAGATGTATCAGTGTTGAAGTCAAGTGGATCCTGTCTGAAAGCAGAGAATTCCAAGAAAGATGTTTACCTACATTTTATTAAGTCTTCAAAGGCATTCAGTTGTGTGCATCATAACAAAATATGGATTGCACTGTGAGAGTGGGAATTTCAGAATGTTTAATTATTAATGGTAATGGAATTCCAGAACATTTCATTGTTAATGTGGGGCCTGTCCATATACCAAGAGGCAGTTAATCAAACAAAACAAGGGAATGTGGTTTCAAATCAGGGAATCTGTGTGTCAAGGTTGTGTTTTTTCAGAATACTTACTTTGATGTCACACACATATACAAACACATGAGGGAGGTCTTCATAAAGTTTGTGGAAAACTTTCATTATCTTACCATTCCATTTTCCCACTGACATTTACATATGCAAAACTTACACATGACAGATTCACTGTGAGTCAGAACAGACTCAACAACACTTAACAACAACAATGGGGTCCTGATGTGGGGCTGTAGGAAAAGAACTGGATTGTTAATTGCAAGGTTGGTGGTGCCACAGAAACCATGTACTATGTCATTAAGTCAGAATGGACTTGACAGCAGTTAACAACAACAACATTTATGATATAGATATACAATTCATGTCATGTTCTATGTATTTTTCCTTTATTTAATGGCTCAAAATTGATTATTCATTTATACATCTACTCATGATACTCATGATGCTTTATTGTTGTCGCTAAGTGTCGTTGAGTCAATTCTGACTCATAGTGCCCCTGTACAGGGTTTCTGAGGAGCAGCTCGTGGGTTTGATCTACCAACCTTGTGGTTCATAGTTCAGTGGTGAGCCTACAGTACCACTCCATGATGCTTCGTTGTTGTTGATAATTACTCTCAATTCAGTTCCGACTCATAGTGAAGTCAGTTCTAACTCATAACGATCTTATATAGGGTTTTTGAAGAGCGACTGGTGGATATGAACCATCAACCTTGTGGTTCAAACTGACCTAATGGTTGAGTGCTTATCCTACAGCAACAAACCAGGAATTGCCATTATATTTTAGACATGCAAAATAATAATGCACTTCAGAGTCAAGCTACAAGGCTTTATAATTCAATAACTGCCAATTATTAGTTGTTTTATCAGATTTAAATTATTTAACTTATCGATGCTATCTTCCAAGATTATTGTAAGATAATATGAGATAGTACACTGGAAACTTTTAATATAGCACTTGAAAAATAACAAGGGCTTAATAAATATCAATGATAATAATTATTATAAAATTATTAATTATCACTTTGTTGTAAGTTCTAAGTGAGTTCGTTTCACCGGATAGATCTGAATGGAGTCATATTTTTAACTCATTTATAAAGGGCAAATGTTTTACTGGGAGAACTTTTCTGCAGATATTCAATGATTGCAGAGATATATTGAAATATGTTTTATTTGGAATACATTATGCATGTGTGACCTAGAAGCTCCCACTCCAACTCCAACCCACATACAAATATTCACATCTACCCAACATCTGATTTATAGTACTTGATAAATGTTAGCTCAAAAAGAAAAGGAAACAGATAAAATTAGTGGTAGAAGTAAAAGGAAGAAATAATTTTCTATTCACAAGGCAAATTCTAGTTGTTGTCCTCTTTATCATAGATAAGATAGCTTTTCTATTAAGTGCAATGTTACATGATATCAAGTTTCCTCTACAGTGACTTTCTTGAGGGACAATTTTGTCTGAAAAGGAAGAACTCTGGATTTCATTCTGCCTTCTTAGTGGTACTTGGTGATGTTATGCTTGCTAATTCTCACTTTAAAAATTGATCCTAGTGAATATATTTGTGGAAATTTTACAATATTGTTTGAGAGTTAAATGTATTTATTTTATTATTTGTGTTCACTTTAAATACTTTATTTCCCAGTGTGGTCTCTGCAGTATAATGATGATGCATCACAGTGGATTATTACTTCACACGGCTCTTGGAGCCATAGCCCTATATCTCCAAACGAACATTTTATTTTTTCCTATTAGATCTAGGAAAGGAAAGAGAACATGCTGATAAGATGATGATTCATTTGTGATTGTTACTAGAGTTGATTGTGATTGTAAAAACTTGGAACTGTAATGTGGGTTTAAACTGAGACTTTTCAGAAGCAGGAGATGGGCTCTCCTACTATCAGAGAAGTTTCAGGAGTGCAGTACATCCTTTGGACACTGGTATCCTTGCCCATTGAACTCCCCTGACCCAGGGGCAGACAGTTGTGATACTGGAGGACAGGCAAAGCAGCAGCAGCAAAACCAAGAACCAGAGCATGAGAATGAACAGTGAACACCTCAGTCCACAAGCCAATAAAGATATGTGATTTTAGGCAGGAGGCGTTCATGAAGAGAAGGGTGTCTCCAGGCACATAATTAGGGGAGCTAGACTTGCTGGCTCACAGAGCTGAGTTCCTTCAGACGGAAGCTTATAGTGGAGTAGTGTGCCCTGTGGGCTTTTATCAGTATTATTGTTTTTCTTGTTGTTACATGCCATCGAGTTGGTACTGACTCATAGCGACCCTATGCACAACAGAACGAAACACTGCCCGGTCCTGGGCCAACCTCACAATCGTTGCCATACTTGAGCCCATTGTTGTTGCCACTTTGCCAATCCATCTCACTGGGGTCTTCCTCTTTTTCTCTGAACCTCCACCTTACCAAACATGATATCCTTCTCACGCGACTGGTTCCTCCTGAGAATATGTCCAAAGTATGAGAGATGAAGTTTGGCCATCCTGGCTTCCAAGGAGAACTCTGGCTGCAGATCTGTTTGTTCTTTTGGCAGCCCACAGCAGTTTCAATATTCTTCAACACCATAATTCAGAAGCATCAATTCTTCTACTGTTTTCCTGATTCACTGTCCAGCTTTCGCATGCATATGAGGTTACTGAAAATACCATGGCTTGGGTCAGGTGCACCTCAGTCCTCAAGCTGACATCTTTGCTCATCAACATTTTAAAAAGGTTGTGCAGCAGATTTACCTAATGCAATACGTTGTTTGATTTCTTGACTGATGCTTCCATGAGTATTGATAGTTGATCCAAGAAGGATGAAGTCCTTGACAACTTCAGTCTTTTCTCTTGATAAGAATTTGTTTATTGGTCCAGTGGTAAAGCTTTTTGTTTTCTTTACATTGAGATGTAATCCATACTGAAGGCTGTGGTCTTTGATTTTTCATCAGTAAGTATTTTAAGTCCTCTTCATTTTCAGCAAGCAAGGTTGTATCATCTGTATATCACAGGTTGTTAATGAGTCTTCCTCCAATCCTGATACCACATTTTTCTTCATACAAACCAGTTTCTCAGAATATTTGCTCAGCATACAGGTTGAATAAGTATAGTGAAAGAATACAACCCTGTCACACACCTTTTCTTAAATTTAAACTATTCAGTATTCCCATGATCTGTTTGAACAACTGCCTCTTGGTCCACGTACAAATTCCTCATAAGCACGATTACGTGTTCCAGAATACACATAGCTTGTCATGATCCACACAAGTGAAAGCCTTTGTGTAGTCAATAAGGCTCAGGTAAACATCTTTCTGGTATTCTATGCACTCAGCCAATATTGGTCAGACATCAGCAATGATATCCCTTGTTCCACGTCCTCTTCTGAATCCAGCTTGACCCTTTGGAATTTCTCTGTCAATGTATGCTTGCAGCTGTTTCTGTATTGTCTTTATTAAAGCTTTATTTGCATGGGATAACAAAGATATTGTCTGATGATTTCCTCATTCTGTTGGATCACCTCTCTTTGGAATGGGCACAAATAAGGATCTCTTCCAATCAGTAGGCCAGCTGGTTGTCTTCCAAATTTCTTGGCATAGATGAGTGAGTGCCTCCAGCACTGCCTTACTTTGTTGAAATATTTCAATTTTTATTCCATCAATCCCTAGTGCCTTGTTCTTTGCCAAGTCCTTCAATGCACCTTGGTCTTCTTCTTTCAGTATCATTGGCTAATCATATGCTCCCTCTTGAAATGGTTGAACATCAACCATTTCCTTTTGGTACAGTGACTCTATGTATTCCTTCCATATTCTTTCGATGCTGTCTGCACCATTCAATAATTTGCCCAGAGAATCTTTCAATAACGAAAGTCGAGGCTTGAATTTTTTCTTCAGTTCCCCCAGCTTGAGAAATGCTGAGCGTGTTCTTCCCTTTTGGTTTTCTGACTCCAATTCTTTGCACATTTCATTGTAATATTTGACTTTGTCTTCTCAAGTAACCTTTGAAATTTTCTGTTCAGCTCTTGTACCTCCTCATTTTTTCCATTTGCTTTAGCATCTGTATGATGGAGAGCAAATTTCAGTGTCTCTTCTGACATCCATTTTGATCTTTTCCTTCTTACTTTTCTTCTTAATGACTTTTGCTTTCTTCCTATATGATGGTCTTGATGTCATCCCACAACTCTTCTGGTGTTTGGTATTTAGTGTTTAATGTATCAAATCTGTTCTTCAGATGATCTCTAAATTGAGGTGGGATATATTCCAGGTCATATTTTGACTCTCATAGACTTGTTTTCATTTTCTTCTGCTTCACTCTGAATTTGCATTTGAGTAATGGATGGTGTGTTTCACAATCTGTCCCGGCCTTGTTTTGCCTGATGATATGGAGCTTTTCCATTGTCTCTTTCCTACAGATATAGTCAATTTGATCTCTGTGTATTCTATCTGGTGAGGTCCATGTGTATAATCGTCCCTTATGCTATATAAATAAAGCATTTGAAATGAACAAATCATTGATTTTGCAGAATTCTATCATGCGCTCTCAAGCATCATTTCTATCACCAAGGCCATATTTTCCAATTACTGATCCTTCCTCTTTGTTCCCAACCTTTGCATTCCAATCACCAATAATGATCAATACATCCTGATTGCATGTTTGATCTATTTCAGAATGTAGAAGTTGGTAGAATTCTTCTATTGCATCCTTAGTGACTTTTGTAGTTGGTGCATAAATTTAATAATAGTAATATTAACTAGTCTCTCCTATAGGTGCATAGATATTATCCTATCATAGACAACATTGTACCTCATGACTGAACTTGATAGGTTCTTTTAGACAATGAATGCAACACCATTCTTCTTCAATTTGCCACTCCCAGCATAGTAAACCATGTGGTTGTCAGATTACAAATTCAGCATCATTAACAGGGGTTTATAATATTGATGGAGCAGGGCCGAGGCCAAGCTAAGGGACCAAAGGCCAGAGAAAGCGGCCAGCCTGTGGGCATGGCAGAGGTGAAACTGTCCGGATTGGAAGAACTGTTTCCTTAACATTTTCTGTTCCTGCTTTATAGCTTCTTAATTTCCTTTGTTGATAGTGCTTATTAAGTGTCCTTAAGTTGGTTCCGACTCTTAGTGACCCTTCATAGGATTTTCAAGGAATGTCTGGTGAGTTTGAATTGCTGATCTTTTCATTAGCAGTCCAGTGCTTATCCTATATAGCACCCACGAGTCTTCTGCTAACTTCTTGAATAAGCTCTGTAACTGTGAGTATGGTCCCTGAGTTCTGTATGACCATGACAGTGAATTTTTAAACCCAGATGGTGTCTTTTTTTTTTTTTTTTCAGATGATATATTAAAATAAATAAATATAAGGTTTTGAAAAACATACAAGAGATGGGAAAGTAAAGAAATAGGAATTCCCAATGGCCTTAAGGTCCTAAGATAAAACCTCCTTAAAGATTACCATATTTTTACTAAAACAATACACACATTCTATGTTTATTTGCCAACCATATTCTTGCCCAGGAAGGTATTTTCATAAGCACCGTATACTATATTTTATATCTATAGATATTTGTTTAATTTTTAACTGTATCTTTCTCTTTAACAGATGTAGGAAATATATTAAAATAGCCTTACGCATGAAGATTAAGGCCTAGTAAATTTTCTGGCTATAAAAATCTTCTCTTTGGATTCTCTTCGATTACCTGCAATAGAGATTGCTGCTACTAAGAACATTCTGGCAAAGATACTATTTATATGATCCTTGATTTCACTCACTCCATGCACTTTAGTAAGTAGAAATCAGGGGTTACAATGAATAAAAATATACAATTAATATTTGGCTGCATTTTCTATGTAATGATCAAGTTTAAAGCAAACCAAAAAAGAAAAATTATGTAGACAATGGGACACAAAAGAAAAAAAGGTATTCATACTCAGTTGGATAGTGTATACTGATAAAATAAAGAAGAGCAATTTAATGTATGTAACTTTTCAATAGTTAGTCATGTTATCTTATAAAGGGTGCTTTAATGTATGCCTTCCTTTTATGGCCTGTAAATTTGCTAAGTGCAATGCTGTATATTCTAGTCTAAAAATCTAATAATCTGTCAGTTAAGAGTATGAACATTTCATTCAGTTCAATACTTTCCTGCAATTTGCATACATTGTGAACAATTTTATTTTTCTTGCCTCAGAAGTAGTCTTAGACAAAATTACTTTTTATGCAAAAGGATCCTTGTATTTTGTGATACAGGACTTTAAATCTAGTGTAGCATAAGTACTGACCCCTTCTAGGAATCATAATATGAATACAGGTAGAGAAGGCATGAAGTTATGAAATAAAGTTCTACCACTTTGATATCTACTTCTTGGCGAACACACTGATGGAAGCCTTTCTGAGTTTGCCTTATTACTGCAAAAATAAATCAACCAAACATCATGTTGCTTTTTAGAGTGACGTGCTAAATAGCACTGTTCACCTTTCATGTTTTTCTTGCAGCTTCTTGTTATTTCTCCTCTTGATCTATACTATTTTTCTCATTTCCTATTAGATATGGAGCCCAAGTTAGTAGCTATCCTACTTTGTTAAACCATAAGTCTCTTTTTGCAAAGCCCACATATACTTCTAAAGATACAATTTATCCCTATTGTTTCGATTGCTATTTTTTTTTTAATGCCATCCCAATCATTAAGTACTTCTGTTGTGTTTGTAAATTAAATATTCAGAATAAAAGTGTGACCAGCCATAAATGTAAGAAACATTATTGGTAAAAGGGTGTTGGGAATTGTATGCTTCATGGGAGCATGTTTGAATGCATCTTAGAGACACTGTAATTGAATTTTACTGCCTGCAGTTTACTGCCTATCCTTAAATTATGTAGGTCCATTACCCCCAAAAGTATTTCCAACTCTAGCTGTTGCATATCCTTATTACAAACTCATAATTGTGTACTCATTATACCATATTCTTGAATGTTTATCTTTGTAGTCAGTGTAATGTCTGGGTCTGCAGAATATCAAATCCTATTTGCTGTCAGCAAGCCTACATATCATTCCATGTAGGGTGCTTATTTCCCATTGTGTATTTCAAGGATGGCGATATTTTAAATCCATAGGAGTGTCTTTAATTACATATTGATTTTGGATTCTTTCTTAAATAACACTAATGGATGAACTCTTGATTTTTAGAACGGTGAAAATCTAATCTATATAGATTAATTTTGATCTTTTTGAAATATTACTCAAATAATAAAACTGAATGTAAACCACACTCTGAGACAGTAAAGCAAACTACTAAAAAAAAGAAAGAAAGAAAGAACCAGTGTCTGGGAAGAAAACAAAACAAGTATTTTAGAAAGTCATCTTTCTAAACAGTTTTTTGTATGTTTGGTTTTTGTTGTTGTTGTTTTTACGTGCAGTTGAGTCAGTACTGACTCATAATGACACTATATAGGATTTTCTTGGAGCAAATGGTGGGTTTGAACTGCTGACCTTGTGGTTTGCAGCTCGGTGCTGATCCTACAGCTCCACACTAGAAGTTAAGAAAGCATTTATTTACTCCCTAAAGGAGTTCTTGTAGCATACGGGTTACGAATCGGGCTGTGAACCGCAAGGTCAGCAGTGTCAAACTACCAGCTGTTCCGTGGGAGAAAGATGAGGCGTTCTGCTCCTGTAAAGATTAACTGCCTCGGAAACCCTGTGCAGGGTCGCTATGAGTCGGAACCAACTCCATGGCACAAAACAACAACAACAAAGGAATTCTTGTGCCATAGTGGGTTATGCACTGGGCTGATAGCCCTCAGGCAATCAGTCTGAGCCCATTAGCTACTCCAGGAGTGAAAGATGAGGCTTTCTGCTCCTGTAAAGTTTTACAGCCTCCAAAACCCTATACAGAGTTGCTGACTCAGAATCAACTGGACAGCATACAGCCAGCCAGCTATTTAATAAGAAATCAGTGTCTGCAATTTTCATTGTGAGGATGATACATGACCAGATAATATTTTGTTCTCTTGTATAGATTCTGTTGAATCTATGATACAAAACAGATTTAATAGCACCCACAACAGCAAATAACCCTTTTTGGCTTTATTTAGTGCCCGTAGGCAGTATATGTATTCATAAGAAATTACCAAAACAAATTTTAAAATATTTCTAAAAATGCATTGCTAAATAGAAAATCAAAACCATTTTAATAAGTAGAGGTAAGAATCCTGGCTCTGGAGCCCAAGTGACAAAACACAAGATACCTTTTCAGATCTGAATAATTTATAATGGAGAGAAAATGGACTGAGACACACAAACTGATAAACTTTTTTCATGCAGTTGCATCTAGACTGTGAAAAACTAATGAGGATGCTTTGAAAAAATTAATCTATAGAAGTTTTAGACATTGTCAATGCAATGCTATCCATGAGAACATTGTTAAAGTTCTATGGTTCAAATCCACCAGATCCTGCTCAGAAATCCTGAACAGAGACATGTGTTGGAATCAACTCAACAGCACTTAACAACTCTTGGAAATACCAGATGCATAGAAACTTTGGGAAAAGTTGCGAGTTTCTGGATGAGTTGACCATGAAGGTATTTGATGGTCTATGTGTAACATTATTGAGGGACATTATGCTCCAATTTTGAAAATACCACACTTGATCATATTTAATTCTACTGGAGCTTT
The DNA here is from genome assembly GCF_000296735.1 of Chrysochloris asiatica. NCBI lineage: Eukaryota > Metazoa > Chordata > Mammalia > Afrosoricida > Chrysochloridae > Chrysochloris > Chrysochloris asiatica. The sequence continues at coordinate 3,196,702 of NW_006408771.1, read as the reverse complement.
GGTCTGGCACTGTAAGATATGAACTAGACTGCAAGGTAGGGTTGAACTGTAACGTCAGCCCTTCAAAACTCACCCGGTGCTTCTCTGAAATTCTATACAGGGTGGCTATGAGTCAGAACTGACTTGACAGCATTTAACAACATTACAATATTAGGGAGCAGAGTGACTCTGTAGGATAAGAATTGGACTCTGAACCACAAAGTCGACAGATGGAGCCCACAAACCACTCCACGGGAGAAAGATGAGGCTTTCTTCTCCTACACAGATTTAAACCTCAGAAACCCTACAAAAATTAGCTATGAGTTGAAACTGAATTGATGTCACACAACAAGAAGAATAATTACAATACTATTACTAGGTGCAGAGCATTTTTGTTTGCACATGTCTGCAGTTTCTTTTCCTTATCTGTTATTTATTTTCTCAACTTTTTTGAGTGTCACTTTTCATCTTCACTGTCACAACTAAATTTTTCTTGCATTTGCAATGCTTGTGTGGTTGTGCTATACCCACCACCACCACCCTTTTTTTGAAATGTCAGAAATATTCTTATTGAATAGATTATGAATTTTAGGTGACTAAAATAATCTATAATGAACTTTTCATTTTAGAAATGTTTTTGTTTTACAGAAAAATTGAAACTGTAATACAGAGAAATGGCTTATACCTAATAATCAATTCTCATTATTACCAACCTGTTTGCTCTATTGGTAACATTGTACTTGATATGGAATATTTATCATAATTAATGGACCAATACTGATATGTTATCATTGACTATAATCCAATTAACTGTAATTGTGAAGATGGCACAAACTAGGCAGTATATATGTTCGCTAAGAGTTGGAACTGACTCCATGGCATATAAAACAACAGTAATAATTCATGCTTTATTCAAACTTTTTTTATTTTCATCCAATATCCTTTTTCTGTTTCTGTATCTGATCCAGGATATAACATTATATTTAGGCATCTGCCTCCTGTGGTTGCTCTTGGGCAAGAGAGCTTCTCAGAATTGATTTGTATTTAGAAGGCTTGACAGTTCTGAGACTTGGCCAAGTATTTTGTAGAATTCTCCTTAACTGAGATTATCTGATGCTTTTCTCATAATTTGCTGTTGTTGGTAGGTGCCATCATCAGTTCCCACTCATAATGGCCCTATGCACAACAGAAGAGAACACTGACCAGACGTGCCCCAGGCTCAGAATTGTGATGCTTGAGCCCAATGCTGTTGTCACTCTGCCAATCTTCTTTTTCACTGCCTTGCCACTTTACCAAGCAAGATATCCTTCTCGAGGGACTGTCATCATGTCCAAAATGTAAGAGACAATGTCTTTCCTCACTTCTAAAGAACATTCACGCTGTATTTCATCCAACACAGACATTTTTGTCTTCTGAGAGTCCATGGTACCTTCAATAGTCTTCTCCAACACCATAACTCAAATGCATCAGTTATTCTGCTGTTTTCCTTACTCATTACCCCAACTTTCACACATATATGAGGCAATTGAAAATACCACAGCTTGGGTCAGGTGTGCCTTAGGCCTCAAACTGCTAACTTTGCTCTTGAACATTTTAAAGAGGTCTTATGCAGCAGATTTGCCCAGTGTTAATATGTATGATTTTTTTAGCTGCTTCTTGCATGAGTGTTGATAGAGGATCTAAGCAAAATGAAGTCTTTGACAAATTCAATCATTTCTCCATTAATCATGATGTTTTTTATTGTTACAGTGGTAAGGGTAAGTATTTTTGTATTCTTTACTTTGAGGTGTAATCCATACTGAAGGATGTAATCTTTGATATTCATCAGCAAGTATTTTAAGCCTCCTTCACTTTCAGTGAGCAAGATTGCATCATCTTCATATGTCAGGTTGTTAGTAAGTCTTGCTCTAGTCCTGATGCCATGTTCTTCATATAATCCTGCTTCTTGGACTAGTTAGTCAACATACATATTGAATAAATATGGTGAAATAATATAATCCTACACACACCTTCCATGATTCTAAACCCCTTTTTCTCTAAGGACTGCATCTTGTTCTAAGCACAAGTTCTTCCTGAGCACAATTAAATGTACTGGAATATCCATTCTTCACAGTGTTAGCCACAGCTTGTCATGATCCACAGTCAAAAACTTTTACATAGTCAATAAAGAACAAGTAAACATCTTTCTAGTATTCTCTCCTTTTAGCCTAGATCCATCTGAAATCAGCAATGATATCTTTAGTTCCACGTTCTCCTATGAATCTGGCTTGAATTTCTGGCAGCATAAAGATTTGATGGAATAAAAATTGAAATCTTTCAAGAAAGTGAGGCATCAATGGAGGTACTCACTCATCTATGCCAAGAAGTTTGGAAGAAAACTATCTGGCCAACTGATTGTGAGAGATTCGTATTGGTGTCCGTTCCAATGAAAGGTGGCCCATTGAAATGTAGAAATCATCGGACAACATATTTGATATCCCATGTGAATAAAGTTTTACTAAAGGTAATACAGAAAAGGCTGCAAGCATACATTGACAGAGAATTTCCAAAGGTTCAAGCCAGATTCAGAAGAGGCCATGCAATGAGGGATATCAGTGCTGATGTCCAATGGATCTTGGCTGAAAGCAGAGAATCCCAGAAAGATGTTTACCTGTGCTATATTGACTACACAAAGGCTTTCAATTGTGTGGATCATAACAAGCTATGGACAGCACTGAGAAGTATGAGCATTGCTGAACACTTAATTGTGCTCATGAGGAATCTGAACATGGACCAAGAGGCAGTTGTTTGAACAGAACATGGGGACACTGAACGATTTAAATTTAAGAATGGTGTGCGACAAGGTTGTATTCTTTCACTATACTTATTCAACCTTTATGCTGAGAAAATAATCCAAGAAGCTAGGTTATATGAATAAAAACATGGCATCACGATCGGAGGAAGACTCTTTAACAACCTGCGATATGCAGATGATACAACTTTGCTTGCTAAAAATGAAGAGGACTTTAAATACTTACTGATGAAGATCATTGCCTTTAGTATGGATTACATGTCATATGTAAAGAAAACAAAAATCCTTACCACTGGACAAATAAACAGCATTCTTATCAATGGAGAAAAGATTGAAGTTGTCAAGGACTTCATCCTTCTTGGATCAACTATCAACACTCATGGAAGCAGCAGCCAAGATATCAAACGACCTATTGCATTAGGCAAATCTGATGCACAAGACCTTTTTAAAGTGCTGAAGAGCAAAGATGTCAGCTTGAGGACTAAGGTGTGCCTGACCCAAGCCATGGTATTTTCAATAGCCTCATATGTACGTGAAAGCTGGAGAGTGAATAAGGAAGACTATTGAAAAATTGATGCTTTTGAGTTATGGTGTTGGAGGAGAATATTGAAAGTACCATGGGCTGTCAAAAGAATCAACAGATCTGTGTTGGAAGAAGTGCAGCCAGAGTGCTCCTTGGAAGCCAAACTTGATCTCTCATGCTTCAGACATATTGTCAGGAGGGACCAGTCGCTGGAGAAGGATATCATGTGATGGTGGTGGTTATGTAATGTGGAGTCACTTCTGAATCATAGTAACCCTGTATAGAGTTTCAGAGGCTGTAAATCTTTACAGGAGCAGGAAGCCTCATCTTTCTCCTGCAGAACAGCTGGTAGTTTAGAACTTCTGACCTTAAGGTTTGCAGCCCAATTTGTAACCACTACGCAAGGGTCAGAGAAAAAGAGGAAGACCCCCAGCAAGATGGATTGACAAAGTACCAGTATCAATAGACTCAAGCATGGCAACGATTGTGAGGTTAGCCCAGGATTGGGCAGTGTTTCATTCTTTTGTGCATAGGATTGCTATGAGTTGGTAATGACCTGATGGCACCTAACAATAACAACATCTGTTGATGAACAGTTGCAGCCATTTGTTAATAGCTTCAGAAACAAAATTTGCTTGCATGTGGTATTAGTGATATTGTTCAGTGATTTCTGCATTCTGTTGGGTCACATCTCTTAAGAATGGGTAGATAAGAACACCATTACTTGTAGATAATACCCACTTTACCTGGCTTAAATGACTGGATGATCAGAGATCAACTAGATGAAGAAAGAAGTGGAAAAAAAGAGTAATCTGATACAATTTGATGAACTTAACCTACACTTATGGGTGCAGTAGCTAAAAAGAGGGAACAAATCTATACAGCGAGGATCATTCCCACCCCTCCCATATACAGAGTAGACAGGGATGGGCAACTTGGACATTGGCTACCCAAAATGAGGGTGGCTACAAAGGCAAGAAGTGACTGGCTTACAAGCTTTCAAGAGGGAGCCTAGATCCAGAGGGCGAAGAGGAAGATAGAATCTCCACTGAGTAGCAGCCAATCTGTTTGGGTGGGGCTGATGAAAGGAAATTTAGATAGGTCTCTTGTGATACAATAGTGAATAATTGTTATCAGGACTGATTGTGAGGGTTGGAAATGTAAAGGCAGATAATTTGTAGCAAAAGGAGGGGAGTGACTGCCTTTGCAGTCCAGGAATGGAGGTCCCTGACACCATCCATGGAGAAGAGCCGAGAGCACAACTCTACCCAGAGAAGCAGTGAGGCCAGAGATGGAAGCAGAGACTATGACGTGGAGAGATGGAGCAGCTAGGGACTTTAGATCCAGAGGAGAGGGGCTTTGTGCTGATGACCAGGGGGCAGGCTTGGAGGGTATATACCCTTTGGTTGGTTGGTGATCATGGAGGGGATTGTAACCATGGCAATGAAACAATATACAATAGGATGAATGTAAAACTCATGTTCTGCCATGTAAACTATCACATAATTCAAAAAGAAAAAAGAAAGAAAGAAAAAAAAAAACATAGGTAGAAATACGGATTTCTTCCAATTGATCAGCCAGTTAGTTGTCTTCAAAATTTCTTAGCACAGATGAGTAAGTGTCTCCAGTACTGCATGAGTTTGCTGAAAGGTTTGAATTTGTATTCATTCCATTCCTGGCACCTTGTTTTACACCAATGCTTTCCTTTAGTACCATAGGTACTTTATCACAATTCCCTCTTAAAATGATTAAACATCAGCCATTTCTTTTTTGGTACAGTGACTCTGTGTATTCCTTCCATCTTCTATTGATGCTTTCTACATCGTTCAATATTTTGCCCATGGAGTCCTGCAATATAGCATGCCAAGGTTTCAATTTATTCTTCAGTTACTTCATCTGCAGAAATGTTGAGTGCATTCTTCCCTTTTGTTTGTCAAACTCCAGGTCTTTGCACATTTCCTTAAAATACTTTACTTTGACTTCTTGAACTTCCCTTTGAAATTTTCTGCTCAGTTCTTAGACTGAATTTCTTCTTCATTTCCTCATTTCTTCCATTGACTTTTGCATATCTACAATGGAGAGCAAGTTTCAGAGTCTCTTCTGATATCCATTTTGGTCTTTTCTCTCTTTCCTGCCTTTTTAATGACTTTTTGCTTTCTTCTTATATGCTATTCTTGATATCATGCCACAAATTTTCTGATCTTCAGTCACTAGTGTCTAGCGCATCCAATGTATTCTTGAAATTATCTCTAAATCATGTTTGCTATGTTCAAGGTCATATTTTTTCTCTTATGCTCTTGTTTTAATTTTGTTCAAATTCAGCCTGAAATTACATACGAACATTGATGGTCTGTTTCAGAGGTTGACCCTAGCCTTGTTTGGCTGGTGATATTGAGCTTTTCCACCATCTCTTCCCACAAATGTAGGAGCTCTGGTAGCATAGTGGTTACGAATCGGGCTGTGAACCTTAAGGTCAGCAGTTCGAAACTGCCAGCCACTCCATAGGAGAAAGATGAGCCTTTCTGCTCCCGCAAAGATTTACGGCATCGGAAATCCTGAACAGGGTCTCTATGAGTCGGAACCGACTCCATGGCACACAACAACAACAACTTCCCACAAATGTAGTCAATTTTAATTCTATGTGTTTCATCTGATGAGGTCCAAGCATATAGCTCCATTTATTGTTGCTTTAAAAAGGTATTTGCAGTGAATAAGTCACTGTTCTTGCAAAATTCTATTATGAGCTCGTCATCATCATATTTATCACCAAGGGCATATTTTCCAACTACCGATGCATCCTCTTTGTTTTCAACTTTTGCATTCTAAACACCAGAAGTTATCAATACATCTTGATTACATGTTTGATCAATTTCAGAATGAAGAACTTGGTAAAATTCTTCAATTTCTTCATGAGTGGCTTTAGTGATTGGGACATAAATTTGAATAATAATGGTATTAACTGGTCTTCCTTGTAAAAATGGATTTTTGTGTTTGTTTTATACATGCCATCAATATGTTTTGTTACTATTGTTCTTACTCTATAAAATGTTCAAAGTTCATCTATATATTTTTTGCCCAAGTCCTAGAATCAGCCATTTATTCAAAAAGTCCTGATTTCCTTTGTTGGATACTGTTAGTAGAAACCAAGATCTGGGTAAAAGGTGTTCTCAGTGCCCTAGGGTTGTCAGGGCCCTCTCAACTGACATGTGAATATGCTGATAGATCATAAAAATTTAAATGTATATACCATGTATGTATCGAAATATATATAAGGAAAGAGTATGGTAGCTTTATAGGATAAACTTTGTACTGTGAACCACAAGGCCAACAGTTAGAACCAACCAACTGCTCTGCAGGAGAAAGATGAGACTTTCTGCTCCTGTAAAGATTTACAACCTCAGAAATGCTACAATGGGTCACTATGAGTTGAAACTGAATCCATGGCACTTAACAACAATAACTTAAATATAAGGGGGCTTCAAAAAGTTTTTGGAAAAATTCCCTTATCTTTTAATTCTGTTTTCTATTAACTTTTTGAAGCCCCCTCATTTATCCAAATATATATATATATATTAAACTGTACATGAGCTTGTACTGTTTCCAAATGGAATCCATTGTCTCAAGGATTATTTTAA
>NW_006408771.1:3187474-3189339 GCF_000296735.1 Chrysochloris asiatica | reverse complement strand
TTTTTTCTTTATATATGTTGCATTATATAAATACATATACATGTTTGCTTCTCTAGAAAACCCAGCCTAGGACACATTGTGGGCACAATTCCTTTTATTTTTGGTATCTCAGATTCAATTCATGTCAGTAATTACTTAGGTGAGCACCCCACATTCTTCAACGAAGTTGTTTCATATATTTATAAAAACAGTTAGATTCCATTGTACCAGTTTTCACACTACTGATATTCCTCACCTCCTAAATGCTTTATCTATTGTTAATTTACATTCATTAAGGTTCACTGTTTGTAATGTACAGTTCAGTAGATTTTGACAAATGTAGCTTCATGGATCCACCTATATAATGTTGTACATAATAGTTTCAAGAACCTAACATTCTCTTGTGGTTTAACCATATAACCATTTCCTTTCTCTACATTTCTGGATTTGTTTTCTTTGTGCTAATTATTTATTTGTCTACTTCTTTTATATTACATATTTGTTAATATTTTCTTCTTTATTTTCAAAGAAAAGAAATATTTCCATATTCAATATATGTCAAAGAGAGTTGATTGTCAAGATCTTCCCACCATTGACCATTATGTTACTTATATTTAGATCCAAAGGAGCTCTGGTAGCGTAGTGGTTATGAATCAGGCTGCGAACCTTAAGGTCAGCAGTTCGAAACTACCAGCTGCTCCACGGGAGAAAGATGAAGCTTTCTGCTCCCGTAAAGATTTACAGCCTCTGAAACCCTGTACAGGGTCGGAACCGACTCGACGGCACACAACAACAACATTTAGATCCAAGTGCTCTGCTTTAAATAGTCATATATTAGGAAGTTCATGTTCATATCCTATAATATCAGAAATAAGAATGGGATTTTCATTTTTATATAGCCAATCAAGTTGCTCACACATACTTTCAACTTCTTCATTGGAACAGGGAAGTGCATAGTTCTAAAAGTTTCTGGAACATGAAACATATTCTGTTACAATTTTATAATGGTAACATAATTTTCTTGATTTTGTATTCCTTTGCTCCTTTCTTTGACAATTTAGGAGACTGAGGTGAGGTCCTTTAACTCACGGGCCTAGGTTATTCTGTTTGCTGAAAATTGAATCATGCTTTCATTTTTGCTTTATTCAGTCATTTTGGAAAGTTAATATGCTTTTCTATAATTTGGAATTAGAACAAAATAACAGCTGATCTGATAGTATTGACTGTATTTATTGAAAGAATATAAAAATATAAACATTATGCTTCTAGATTTCAATTAAATTCAGTCCGTTATTGCACAAAAATTTCTTAAATTAATAAAACAAGTTGACTATTAGTATAGTCAAGTTATTTTCTGTTTATCCTAATATGCTTTAAAATATTACAACTTAGGATATAAAAATTAACGCTTATTTCAAAGAGTCTAGATTGGTGTTTAGGAGAACTACTAGTGCTGTAAGTTAATACTGGACTGCTAAGCACAAGGTCAGCAGTTCAAACCAACAAGAAGATTCACAGAACATATAAGAGACCTTCTTCTCTCATAAAGATTAACAGCTTTGGAAACACTATACATAGTCTTTGTGAGTCAGAACTGATTCTATGACACCTAACAACAACAGATAGGTGTTTGTTTTTTTGCATTTGGATGAGAGACCTTTAAACTATATCTAGAGTTGTGAACAAAAAAGAAAAAGAAAAGAAAGTATTAAATTGAAAAAAATATCAAGTTAATAACATAATAAACAAAAATAAGATGAAAATAAAAATGTGGGAAAATATTCACAAAATATATTAAAATTAAAAAGTCAATTTTTGAGAGAAGGTATGAGGATTATAATTAAATTAAAGGTATATAAAAGATAAGCCACTTAGAAATAACATAA
>NW_006408771.1:3185896-3187305 GCF_000296735.1 Chrysochloris asiatica | reverse complement strand
AGCAACTTAGTAAATATGTGTACACAACTATTCACAATAGAAAAAAGGTAGGAAAAGTCTAAATATCCCTCAAGCGGTGAATGGGTAAATAAACTATGGTGTGCATATAATGGAATAATACTCAACCATAAAGAACTCCAGTAGTGTAGTGGTTATGAATTGGGCTGTGAATCACAAGGTCAGCAGTTTGAAACTACCAGCTGCACCATGGGAGAAAGATGAGGCTTTCTGCTCCCGTAAAGATGTATAGCCTTGGAAATCCTGTTCAGGGTCACTATGGCTCGGAAACGACTCAATGGCACTTATCACCAACAACAACAATAAAGAGGAATGAAGTCTACTTCATTCTACTACAAGAATGAACCTTGGGAACTTTAAAGAACAGTTACCACAAATGTAATCCCAACTCATGGTGATCCCACATGTGTCAGAGTAGAACTGTACCCATAGGGCATTTAATGACTAATTTTTTTGGCAGTAGTTTGTCAGGACTTTCTTCCCAAGTTTATCTCTTGAGCTGGATTTAAGCATCAAGCTTTTGGTAAGAAGCTGAGTATATCAACCAGTTGTGCCTACCAAGTACTCTTTGAAAATATTATGCTACGTGAAATGTCAGTGATAAGAGAAAAAGTGTTGTGTAATAAAAATTACATAAAATATGTGAAATAAGCAGGTATATGTGGTGCTGTGGGTTAATGAGTTGGACTGCAAGGTGAGTTTGAACCACCAGGTCGATGATTCAAGCTTACGAGCTGCTCCTCAGAAGCTCTATACAGGGCCACTCTGAGTTGGACATGACTCAATGACACATAACAACAGCATATAATTAAATGGAAGGAAAGCAAAAAGGAAAACTTATTTTTAATTGGAAATTGACTTTATATAAAGTGGAAAAGAATAATGGTTGGACAATATGATAAACGTAATTAATGTCATTAAATATATGAGGGTGAGTCAAAAATTATCTGCACTCTGGCTGTAGAATTTATTTTTATCAACTTTCAGAAAAGACAAATATAGCATTTGTCGACATAACCTCCTTGATTTTCAAAACACTTTGTCCATATGTCAACAAGCTTTTATGTTCCCTTATTTAAAAAAAATGTTTTAGGCTAAGCTGGTATCCACAAATACATCACCTTACTTATTCATCAGAGGTGAATCTTTATCCAGAAGGACTGCTTTTAGGGAACCAAAGAGGTGGAAGTCTAATGGAGCAAAATCAGGACTATAGGGAGGATGCTCCAACAATGTTTTTCAGAGTGTCAGCAGTGTGGACACAGGTAAAAAGACATGCATTGTCATGAAAGATTATAATGCTCCTAGATAGCAGTCTTCTGTGTTTAATCTGAAATTTAGGTTTCAACTCTTCAGTAAGCATCTAACTATAATCAGCACTGTTGATTGCT
>NW_006408771.1:3182239-3185311 GCF_000296735.1 Chrysochloris asiatica | reverse complement strand
ACTTTAAAAAGTTCCTGTGCAGCAGATTCGCCCAATGCAATACGTCGTCTGATCTCTTGACTTTCCTGATAGTGTTCCAATACAGGCCCCTGAGAATCCCATAAAACTGTAAGCATCACTTTTCCAGCTGATGGATGACTTCTGAACTATTTCTACATCAGCAATTGAAGATGGTTTCATTCTATATTCTGCCTTTTACTATGAGGCTAATAGTGATAAATTCATTATCTCTTCACCAGTAATGATTTTTTTAAAAGAAATTTTACCTTCCATTAAACATCAATCCAATTTTTGTTTGCAGATGCCCAAACACTTCTGTTTATGCTCTTCCATAAGTTGTTTTAGTATCCACCTCAAACAGACTTTTGAAACCCAACTCTGTCATGGATTATTTCATAGGCAGAGCCATGGCTCATTTGCAAATATTCTACCACAGAATCCAGTCACTCGTCTGTTCTACGGAATCATTTCACGTGCACTCTCAGTATTGTCATCTGCCACGGATATGGACGAGAGTTCCTATCACTTTTGACTCACCGTCATATATAGATCAAATTCTATGAAAAATGTTACGTTAAAAAAAATAAATTAGTACATAAAAGAATAATTTCCTATTAAGCTCACCCCAGGCCCTATCCATGAATAATTATAAAGTTTACTTTAAAGATAATGTGAGAATCTCTCACTTGTAATATTCCTCATCATCATGACTTACTTGAGCTACTGAAAGAAAAATAAAAGTTTATGCTTTATATACACTAAACAGTTAATATTATATATACATAATTTATAATATATAATCACATATTGTTTAATATATATTAGGAGTCCTGGGGTGGTACTGCAGGATAATGCACTGGACCACAGGTTTGTCAGAAAGGTCAGGAGTTCAAGTCCATCTGTCGCTCCTCAAAACCCCAGACAGGATCACTTTGTTTCAGAACCAACTCCTTGGCACTTAACAATAACAACTATTTACTAAATATATAAGGAGTCATAGTGGTGCTGTAAGATAAGCACTGGACTGCTAATTGCAACAGTGGCAGTTCAAATCCACCAGTTGCTCCATGGAAGAAAGATGAGGCTTTTTGTTCCTGTGAAGATTTGCTGTCTTACAAACCCTTTGCAGGGTTTCTATGAGTTGGAATTGATGCAATGGCAGTGAGTGATTAAGTATATATTTATATTGTATATGCTATCCTGTTCAATGTGGAGTCCTGGTATGGCGCTGTGGGTAAATGTGATGAAATGCAATGCCCTTTGAACTGCATGGTCAGTGGTTCAAGTTCACCAGCTGCTCTTCAGGGACCCTATCCAGGGTCGCTATAGGTAGGAACCAACTCAACGGCACTTAACAACAAATCCTTTCAACATTTGTATGTCTTAGGTTATTATAAGTTATAGTAAGTAGAGCCACTGGGTTTGCTCTCAAACTGGCATATTACCACTTTTTTAGAAACTTATACTGGTCTTCCCTAATATGAAGATGCTTACATTACTGGGAATGCAGACTATAGCAAAGTTGGAAAGATTTTCTTTTATGCTGACACTAAATTACTTGGAACTTACAAAATATGAAGGGTTTCAAAAAGCTCATGAAAAAAAAAGAAATTAAAAGACAATGGAGTTATTCCATGAATTTTTTTAAGGTCATTATAAAGTTAAAAATGACTGGCAAAGCTTTTAAATAATTGTCAGGAGCAGACCTTAGGAAAGTTTACATCTGGCATGAAACTTGGATTTTGCTGTTTCTGTTGTGCCTTTCAATTTACATAAAGTAGAATCTAAAAAGTACCTAAAAAGGAGTCCTGGGCTAATGCGCCAAACTGCAAAGTCATTTGAACTGCAGAGTCAGTGGTTCAAGTTCACCACCTGCTTCTTAGAAACCCTACACAGGGTCACTATGGGTCAGAATCGAATCCCCGGCACTTCACAACAATAATAAAACAAAGTATAGGCACTAAATACACATGCATAGTTTTGTTTTGCTTTTAAAAGTGTCTATTAAAAGTTAACAGCGAAAGGAAGCTAGTTTGGAAAGAAAGGGAAGTTGGTGGTGGTGGTAAGTGTCATCAAGTCGGTCCCAATTCATAGCAAACCTTTATAGCTTTGTGAGGAGCAGATGGTGAGTTTGAATCACCGAAACTGTGGTTCAGTGCATTATCTTGAAGCACCATAGCAAGACTCCTTATGGGGAAATAGTAAAGGCTTTTGCAATGCAAGTAGAAATGACATTCAAGAACACATTTTTCAAACATAAAGCATGCTTGTGAATGTGTGTGTATGTGGTTAAATAGAGTTATTTTTTAAGTATTTAATAAAACTGTGGAAATAGGTCTCCTCTATATTCAAATAGTTTTGATGCATATGGCATATAATATATTTGGTAAATTTGTTGTTTAAATATTTATAACCTAATTAGGTTAGTAATTAAAATTATGCTAAGCATATCTTAATATTTCTTATTTTAACATTATCTGGAAACATGTGCTTTGCAATATTATCATTTCATGCCACATTAATTTTTTTCCCGAAAGTCTCTTGATAATTCTTTGAAGTTTCCCCAGTCATCTTTGACTTTCTAATGAACTTATATAAGAGGGCTCTTCAAAAAGTTTATGGAAAACTCCATTTTCGATAAACTTTTTGAAGTCCCTGATGCTTCACAGGTTCCAAGCAATTTATGATGTTCCAAAAATTTAATAAGTAAAACATCAGCATCACTTCAATCAACAGCAAAGCTCTAAGCATCAGGATGATCAGTTTTCTAAATGTCGGCTCTTTATAAGATGCTGTTGTTTTTGCTTTTGTTGTTAGGTGCCACCGCGTCAGTGCTGACTCATATTGACCTAATGCACAGCAGAACAAAACACTGCCCAATCCTGGGTCAACCTCACTATTATTGCCACTTTTGAGCCCATTGATGTTGCCACTTGGCCATTCCATCATGCTGGGGGTTTTCCTCTTTTTCTCTCACCCTCCACTTTACCAAACATGATATTCTTCTCTAGTGACTGGTCCCTCCTGACAATATGTCCGAAGTATGAGAGACTAAGTTTGGCCATCCTGGCC
>NW_006408771.1:3173355-3178394 GCF_000296735.1 Chrysochloris asiatica | reverse complement strand
TTTTCAATTTGTCATTCCTGGCATAGTAAACCATGTGGTTGTCAGATTCAAAATGGCCAATACCAGTCCATGTCAGCTCACTAATGCCTAAGATATCGATGTTTATGCATACCATGTCACTTTTGAATACTTCCAACTTTTCCAGATTCATACTTCGTACAATCCATGTTCTGATTTCCAATGGATTTTTACAGCCGTTTCTTTTCATTTTGAGTTGTGTCCCATCAGCAAATGAAGGTCCCGTGGGCTTTACTCCCACAGGCTTTATTCCATTCACATCATCACAGTCAACTCTACTTTGAGGAGACAGCATTTTGAGTGACTTCCAACCTGAGGGGCTCATTTTCCAGCACTATATCTAACAGTTTTTCTCTGCTATTCAAAAGGTTTTCAGTGACTAAATGTTTGGTAGTCATTCGTCACTCCTTCTTCCTAGCCTGTCTTCATCTGGAAGCTCATCTGAAACCTGTCCACCATGGGTGACCCTTCTGGTATTTAAAATACTAGCGGCATAGCTTCCAGAACCACAGCAACTCACAAGCCACCACAGTTCAACTAACTGACAGATGTATGCCAGTTGTTGTTAAGTGTTGTCAAGGCAGTTCTGACTCATAACAACCCTCTGTAGGAATTTCAAGGAGTAGCTGGTATGTTTGAACTGCTGACCTTGCAGTTAATGCTGACCTTGTGGTCCAGTGCTTTAATCTACAGCTCCACACCAGGTTTCTGGATATCAGTTCAGAGAAAACTCTGGGTAACTAACTAATTGGTATTATGTACTATGCTCCATGTAGCTTTCTTAAAATTAGTTTTTAGCAGAAATACTATCCTGGTACCACACAAACGTCCTTTAAAAACAGATGGAATTTTAATACTCAAGAGTCCAATTAATGCTTTATATTCTAGTTTCTGTTTTGGGAATGGGAAATATTATCCCTTAAAGAAACATATTTATAAAATATTAGCGATGCAAATGTCTCTTAGCCTCAAGTGGAAATGCTAAAAATGATCATGCAACATTATTAAACATTATAACTGAGTCATATCATTTACTTTCTCAAAGGAGCTTTGTAAAAATTTGAATCTTACCTCTTAAATCCCTAAGCATTTTGTACTATATTATTTCAATCAGAAGAAAATAAAAAATAATATATTTTTCAATGCCCAGTGTTAGATTTTAAAAGTAAAAATTAAAAAAAAAAAGGGGGGGGACATATATTCTGTGAATTATCACAGGCTAGTAAGCATCAGGTACATTACTAGGCATTTATCACAGATCGCAGCTTCCTTTGAGTGGTGAGGCAGGGGCTGAAAACAGAGACTTGATATGTAAATTTTAACATAATACCCATTGATAATTATTTCTTTATTATGAAATTATTTGGCTGCTGTCAGGTATATGTTTATACATATTTTATAATAATGTTACATTGTTGAAAACAAACAAGTAAACACTAAACTTATTCAATAATGAATATGCAGATTAAATTTTTTAAGTCTGTGAAGGAGATCACATTATATACCTACTCACATTCTATCTTCTTACAAGGTGAAAGCAATGGATATTTTCACCAGGTATGTTTCTCTCTCAGCAGAGTCTCTAGAAAGTAGTTCTAATACCAGATGGGCATCCCTGGGCCACTGTAGCAAGCAAAGAGAATAGACTTTCTTCCTAAGTAGCCAAGCAATCTTAATTCTGAGGGGTCCACTTGGCAACATATTTCTATAACAAACATGGGCAAATGTACTTTGACAGAGGCCAAGTTCTTGGCTGTGTCTACCATGCATCAGATTCTTTCCAGCTGCTTCATTTTCTGGCTATCTAAACAAATAAAGAAAATTCTAATAATCTATGCAGTTCACTTTTAATTTCTCCTTTGTTGTCTGAAAGATATGGCCAATGACCTAGTCCTGTTTTCAGTGGAGCCTTAATAAACTATGAATGCTGAACCAGCAAAGACACCATCTGGATAGAGGAGCAAAGTGATTTTCCACAATAACTAGCAGTTTTCTGATTTTTGGGGTTTCTAGGGTTAATTCTCCACAGTCAGTCTTTCTGTTTGTTGCACTACAGTGATTTGCATGTTAGTGTTGCTATGATATGGAAAGCTGTATTACCAGTGCTTCAAATACAACATGATTGTTCATGACAGACAGTTACCAGCAAAAGTTCCAGACTAATACAGACTAAAAAGAAAGGACCACTAATTTACCTCTGAAAATTAGCCAAAGAGGACCTTTTGAATCACAACAAAATAATATTCGACTTGCTTCCTGTTGATACATCAGTAAGATGGATTATTTCCCAGAGGAGGACATCATGTTCGGTGAACTAGAAAGCCAATGAAGGCATGGTCAGATGGATTGGCACAACAGCTGGAACTTGGGATGCTGAAAATTGTGAGATGCCACAAAGCCCTTCTATCGTACATAAGGTTATGATGTGACAGCAATTAACAACAAAATATATATTCTGATTCAGTGACTGGCTTCAGGAATTGCTCAGTGAACATGTGTCTTGAGTGAATAAAATACTGGTAAAATTTTGAATGACAGTTGTAAAAACATTTGATTATTTAAAATTACACTAATAAATTAGTAAATATGATTCTGCTTTTTAAACAATATGATCCATTAGGAAATCATAGGTAATAAGGATATTGGCAACTATGTTTGTTGTTATAGTTAAGTGCCATTGAGTCCATTCTGACTCACAGCAACCCTGTATAGGGTTTCCAAGGAGTGGCTGATGGGTTTGAACCACCGACCTTGTGGTTCAAACTGACCTTATGGTCCAGAGCTTATCCTAGGGCTCCACAGCAGAACTTCATTGCAGCTATACTTGTTGTTCTTGTTAAGCACCGCCCAGTTGGTTCTCTCTCATCTTCACCCTGTATAGGGCTTCTGAGGAGTGGCCTGTGAGTTTACCACTGACTTTGCAATGCAAACAAGCTTGCAATCCATTGCATCCTACATATCCTTCAGTGCCACACCAGGACTCCACAGCTATACTAAGGGGAATATAATGTATCTCACAGCATGCAGTCCTACAATCTGTGGTAAAACAAGAGGGTATTGGAAGTAATTATGTAAGGCATAATCAATTATGAAAAGAGTTTTAAAATACATTCAATTCATAATTGCAAATGGAAGAATTTGGATTGAGTAGTGTTGTTGTTAAGTGCCATCGAGTCAGTTGCAATTCATAGCAACCCTGTATACATTTCCAAGGAGCAGCTGGTTAGTTTGAATCAGTGGCCTTGTGGTCCAAGTGGACCTTGAAGTTCAGTGCTTATCCTACAGCACACACCAGGACTCGGATATAGTTATATGCTTATATCTGAAGATAATGTATAAATATAAATCACAACATATATGTTTATGTTTTTGAAAAATGCAAAGATTAAAAAATTAACAATATATGCTTCTCCTTTGGGTAAAGAGAATGATGGTGGTGTGCCAGTCAATACTGGAGCAGAAAGACTCAACTTTCTTTCGTGGGGTGACTGGTAGAGTTGAACTACTAAATTTTGTATAGCAGCCCAGTGTGTAATCACAATGCTAATGGGACTCCTTGGGTAAAAGAAATAGGGATCAAAATACAAGAAGAGAACCTCATTTTTAAATATTTGTATGTGCTTCAAATTTAAGAGAGAAAAAAAGAATTCCATAAAAAAACAAAAGCTCAAGTTTGAATTGGATATTTGTTTTGAGTTCGCTCTAATAATAATGAGAGTAGCCAACCATTTTTGGTGCAAATTTATTTTCTGCACAAAATTTTATAAAGTAACTGCAAGTTAAATGAAATAAAGGTGTTGTTTGCAAAACTATCTACCTATTCAGAGGGACCTGGCCTCTGAGAGTCTGAATGGATTCACTCCAGCGTACTTTTCCTCAGTCTTTCAGTTTTGGTGTTCAGTGTAGGCAAATGTATTACAAGGCAATGTACTATGACAGAGCCCAAACTAGTCTCCCTAGACAGGGGAGTCTCTCCATGTTCATTTACACACCCAGAACAGCTGTAGCAGAATTAAGATCACCCTAATTATCTTGGATAAAAATGCAAAGAACATTGTCTTTGCAATTCATGTTGATTTAATAGTGAAGTGAAGGGAAAGTAACTACATTTCAGTTTTTAAATTATGTCATCAAAGAGTAAAAAACAAATAATAATAATAAATAAAATGAATATTTAGATTTTTCAAGCAGGAGAAATATATTTATTTAACTTTTATTGTATACCTATTGCCGACAAGTTGATTCCAACTCATAGTGACCCCATGGGCTAGGGTAGAACACCTCAATAGGGTTTCCAAGGTTCTAAATTCTTTCAGAAGCAGACTGCTACATATTTCTCCTGAGAAGCACCTACCTGATGGCTTATTACCACCCACCCTATGGTTAGCACCCTAACCACTGCATTACAACGGCTTGTTTTGATTGTAAAAAGAAGCTAAAGGATGAGAAACATTACTATGTTGACTGATCCATTCATTGATTTAATTTTTCTGTCTCATTTTACTTCATAAATAATGAAAACTATTCCAGTTCATCAGAAAACAAAACAAAACAAAACAAAAAACTACTATTTGCCTTATCCTATTCTATCCAAAAATGATAGTAAGATGAAATGTCCAAAATTTAAACCCTAATGCAGAGCAAAACTTCATTTTGAGAACTAAGGTGCATCTGACCCAAGATACAGTATTTTCAAGCAGATTACTAAGATTCCAAATTGATTCAAAGGGCAACAGGCAAGTGCAGAGCAGGAGTCCTTGCCTGGAAAAGCTTACGTGATTGACTAGTATACAAAAGATTAATGGTCCAAAGCCACTTAGCAGTGACGCCAAAGGTTATAGCCTCAAAAACTATATGGATGGGATTCATATCAGGGATGCAAGGATGGTTCAACATTAGAAAAATGATCAACATTATCCACTATATAAATAAGAAAAAAGAAAAGAACCACATGATCATATCGATTGATGCAGAAAAGGCATTTGCAAAATCCAACATCCATTCCTGATAAAAACACTCAA
>NW_006408771.1:3137425-3170160 GCF_000296735.1 Chrysochloris asiatica | reverse complement strand
AAACAAGGAATTCACATGTTTTGCTAGTGGGCGTACACCTATTTTAGAAATTTGGTTTTCATTTTCGTGTAAAGTTAAACCTATATTTTCATACAAACATTCCACTGCTAGATATTTATCCAAGTTAAATGAAACCAGTACACAAAATGACTTGAATATACATACTTTTAATTATATTCAAAATAGTTTTTTAAAAAAAAACTTGACCCCAAAAATTCCATCAATAAGGAAATAAACTTTAATCCAGAAAACAAAACAAAACAAAACAACGTATGGAAGGAACAGTTCTACTCTGTACACCTTGTGTAGACATGGGTTGAAATCAGTCCATGGATATCTCAGAATAATAGCAGTACACATCAGTAGTTCTCCTTTGCTAAGAAAAGGACTTAAGCCTATGTAGCTATGCTTCTGATTGCCAGGGGAGAGGTATGTGTGTGTTTTTTTTGATATTACAATTTTACATTTAATGTTTTCAATAAATTAAGGGAAAAATGAAATAATCCTTATCTCTCTTGCAGGTAAGTTAATATTTTTTTCTCATCTACTATTGATACAACTCGAGGCACTTCACAAAAACAACCATGATACAAGTTTACATAGGGATTACCATATAATGGATATAGATTTGCTTATTCTTTTCTTAGCTAAATTTATGTTTTTGTTATTGCTGTACTGTGTCATTAATTGCTAATTAGAGATTATATTATTTGTTATTGAATGTATAGGAATCAATTTACATAACACAAGCACATAACAATGTTATTGTTGTCAGGTGCCAGCCATCGAGTCGGAACTGACTCAAAGCGACCTCATGCACAGCAAAACGAAACAATGTCCAATCCTGGACCAACCTCACTACCGCTGCCACACTTGACTCCATCAATGATGCCACCTGGCTGATCCATCTTGTTGGGGGTCTTCCTCATTTTCTCTGACCCTCCATCCTTACCCAGCATGACATCCTTCTCCAGCGACTGTTCCCCCCTGACAATATGTCCAAAGTATTAGAGACGGAACTTAGCCATACTGGCACATAACAATAGTTACATGATATGTTTTCATTTAAAAACAGGTGATGCTACAATGAACATCTTCATAATTTAGGATGTTTTGTTGCTCTTTTTGGAAGTAGTATTTCAGTTTGTTTATTTTTAATTTGCACACAGTAGTTTACAAATTAGGACATTATCATTATCATTATCATATACCTTAATGTTTTTATGGTAGTTTTAGAGTTTAAGAAAAAGTATATAGAATAATTACAGAGAATTCCCATATAGCCCACGCCTCCTACCCCACAGCTTCTCCTGTTATAAGCATCATGTATCAGTATGCACATTTATGACAGCTCATGGACCAGTAAAGATGCAATATTACTAGCTAAAGTCTACAGTTTATATTAGGGGTACATTCTTCTAGATTTGCAAAATGCATAATTTCATATATTCACCATTATAGTTTTATGTAGAATAGTTTCAGTGTCGTTACAATACCCTTTGTTTCACCTACTCATCTTTTCCATCCTCTTCCTGAATCCCTGACAATCACAGAACCTTTTTTTTGCCTCTATAAATTTGCCTTTTCCACTATGTCATGATTTGCAATCAGATACTATATAGTTTTGACAGACTGACTTCTTTCAAGACACATTTAAGTTTCTTCCAGGCCTTTCGTTGCCTCATTTCTTTTTATGCTTAAATAATAATCTATTGTAAGCATGAACTAAGCTTTGTTTACTCATTCACCTATTGAAGGGCATTTTGGTTGCTTTTAATTTTTGGTAATTATGAATAAAGCTGCAATAAGCATTCATGTGCAGCTTTATTTTATAGGGACATATGCTTTCATCTCATTAAGACTGCTGAATCATACGGTAAGCCTGTGTTTAAGGTTTTCAAACACGGCCTATGTTCCAAAGTGGCTTACCATTTTACATTCCCAACAAAAATAAATGAGAGTTCCTGTTGCTCCACTTTTTCAACAGAATTTGGTGTTTCAGTGTTTTGGATGTTATTGTTATGTGCTATCATGTCGGTTCCAATTCCTAGTTACCCTGTGTATATGGATTCCCAAACACCAAATCTTTACAGGAGCAGAAAGCCTCATCTTTGTTTTTCTGCAGAGCAATTGATGGACTCAAAGCACTAACCTTGTGGTTAGCAATCGGGTACTTACCATGCAGAACCACCAGTGCTACCTGTTTGGATATTAGCCAGTCTAGTCAGTATATGTTGCTATCGTTGTTGTTGTTAAGTGCTGTTGAGTCGGTTCTGACCCATAGAGACCCTTTCTAGGATTTCTGAGGAGTGGCTGGTGAGTTTCAACTGCTGATTTTGCAATTCAGACCAACTGTGCCATCTAACACATTATCTCACAGGGCAATACCAGGACTACTATTTTGTTTTCACTATGCCTTAAATGCACTATCTACTTTTTGTTTAATTTGCATATATTTTACCACAAAAAGGGAAACATTTCCCCATTTTCAAATGAACTAATTGTATCCTCTTTCAAAGGATCTTATTATATCCATTGCAAAACTCTTTATTTGCATGGATGTCATTTATTGTCATCAATATTTCAAGCCATTTTTAATAAAAGTTACTTACAAGTCGTTGTTGTTGTCAGGTGCCTTTCAGTTGGTTCTGACTCACAGAGATCACATGTACAACACAATGAAAGTCTGGTCCAGGGCCATCCTACAATTGTTACTGTTTGAACTCAATCTTGCTACTATGGTGCCAAACTATGTCCTTGAGGGTCTTCCTTTTTTCACTGACCCTCCACTTTACCAGGCATAATATCTTTCTCCAGAGACTGATCCTTTCTGACATGTCCAGTATACATGAGAAGTCTCACAGTTTTGGGGTCTAAGTAGCATTCTGGCTGCACTTCTTCCTCAAAGAAAAGTATTTGCTCTCTCAAGAGGTCTTTTGAAGCAGATTTGCCCAGCACAATGCATCCTTTAATTTGCTCACTTCTACTTCCATGAGTACTGAATGCAGATCCAACAACTTCAATCTGTTCTCCCTTTACCATGCTGTCATTTATTAGTGGAAATCCACACAACTGAACCAATAATTAACATCATGAAAAAAATGGGAAAAAAAAAAGATTGAAGTTGACAAAGACTTCATTTTACTTCAATACACTATCAATGTTCATGGGTGCGGTAGACAAGAAATCAAATGTTGTATGGCATTAGGCAAATCATCCGCAGAAGACCTTTATAAGCGTCAAAGAGCACTTTAAAGGACTAAGGTACAACTGACCCAAGCCATAGGTATTATCATTAGCCTCAGATGAATGTGAAAGTTGGACAATGAATAAGGAAGATGGCAGAAGAATCAATGTGCTTGAATTATGGCATTGGGAAAGAATACTGAAAGCACCATGGATTACCAAAGGAACAAACAAATCTATCTTGGATGAATGTGCCCTCAATGCTTCTTAGAGGTAAAAATGATAAAACTGCATTTCTTGCACTTTGGACATATTATCAGGAGGAACCATTAAAAACATCTTTCACAGTAGAAGAGCCTAATGCAATATGTCTTTTGATTTCCTGACTGCTGCTTCCATGAGCACTGATTGTGGATCCAAGTGAAATGAAGTCTTTATAATTTCAACCTTTCTTTCTTTTTTTTTTTTCCTCAGTTTATCATGATGCTATTTATTGGTTCAGTTGTATGGAATTTCATTATCTTTACACTGAGGTGCAAACCATAATGAAAGCTCTAGTCTTTGAACTTCATCAGGAAATATTTCAAGTTCCCTTCACTTTCAGCAAACAAAGTTGTATAATTTGCAAATCAGAGGTTATTAATGAGTCTTCCTTCAATTCTGAAGCTACACCCTTCTTCATATAATCCAGATTCTGGATTATTTGCTCAGCATGGAAACTAAATAACTACAGTGAAAGGATACAACCCTGGTGCATCACTTTTCTGATTTAAAACCATAATGCATTCCTTTGTTCTCCTGGAATGACTGCCTCTCCATCTTTGTATAGGTCTAGTAACGTAGTCCCTGTGTGGTGCTGTGGATTAATGCGACAGACTGCAAGTCGTTTAAATTGCAAGGTCGGCGGTTCAAGCTCACCAGATGCTCCTTGGATACCCTATACTGGGTCACTATGGGTCGGAACCAACTCGACGGCACTTATCAACATTAAGTAATGTAGCGGCTACCAGTCGGGCTTCTAATCTCCAAGTCAGTAGTTTAAAACTACCAGCAGTTATGCAGGCGAAAGGTGGAGTTTTCTACTCCCATGAAGATTTACAGCCTCTGAGATCCTATACAAGGTTTCTGTGGGTTGCAACCGATTCCACAGCACACCACCACCATGTATAGAATAAATTGATTAAACTATTGAATTTCAATATTACTGGCTTTAGTGGTTGTTCCATAAATTTGAATAACAGTTGCATTATCTTGTCTTCCTTGTAGATTTATAGATATCATCCTATCACAAACAACATTGTACTGTAAAGAGCTCTTAAAATATTCTTTTTGACTATAATTGCATCATTCCTCTTCAATTTGTCATACCTGGCATAGCACACCATACGATTGCAGGATTTAAAATAGCCCAAACCACTCCATTTCATTTAACTAAAACTTAGGATATCAATCTGTATTTATTGCATTTCACTTTTGATGAATGTAATTCAATAATTTGTAAGTTCTACATTCCAATAATTAATGCACATTTGTAGCTGTTTCTTTTCATTTTGTGGTGTGCCACATCAGCAAATGAAGGTCCTGAAAACTTTCCTCCAACCATGCCATTAAGATCAGCTCTTGCCCAGTCATATCTTGAGTGCCTTCCAATATGAGGATCTCATCTTGTGGCACAACATCAAACAGTGTTCTCCTATTCAGCTAACCTTTCAGAATTAGTCTGTCTCTCCTTCTTCCTAGTTAGTCTGGAAGCTTCCACTAAAACCTGTTCAACTCTAAGTTACCCTGCTGATGCTGAAAATATTGCTGGCATAGCTTCTCGCTTCAGCGCAGCACATAGGCCACCATACTTTGAAAAACTGACAGACTAGTTGTGGTATTTGTAAGTATTCTCTCATAATTGTTTTTAATATAGTGTCTGTTTTCCTCCTTGGTTATGTTTATATTATAAAGTAATTGCTTTCAACTGTATGTACTCAGTTGTGCCATCTTTTATTTTCTTCCACTTATCTGCCTAATAATTTCTATTCTGCCAACCATTTGGTCAACTTTCCATTATGGACCAACTTTTCTATACTTTTCATGTTTATTTTTACTTTTATGTCCATCTAGAATTATTAAATTGTTTGTCTTTTTAATATAAAATATGTACATATAATTTTTTAAAGTTCAACTATTCAATGAACCCCCAAATATGGAATTGACATACCTAAGAAAAAAAAATGCAATTCTCTATTTAAAAATAATAAGACTTGCAGCCGCATGCCCTGACCTGTTTAATGACAGAGGAGATTATGTGTCAAGGCTGTCGCTGAAGCTGACTTTCATGCCCAGGATGCTCTAAAGGTTGCCACTTAGGCTATGGATCAGCAGAATTCGAAGGGGATAGGCTTTTTTTTTTTTTTTCCAGAAAGAGAAAATAAAGAGAGTGTTTGAATTTCACTATCAGGATACAGATACAGTTGTGGTCTCTGGAGTATGGACCATAAGCCACCATTACCAGTGTCAACAGAGAAATTGTATGAAGTGCGATTGTTAGTCCTCTTTCCTGACCTAAAGAACCAAACCGTCTTAATTGAAGTCCAATAATCGGTGTGGTTTTGGTTGTTTGTTTTGAACAACTAACAGTATTCTTTATTGATAATAATAACTGTATGTACATATAAGGGGCTTAAAAAATTCGTGAGAAAATCCCATGATCATATTTCTTTCTTTTTCTTTTAACTTTTTACTGTGAATTGGGTGAAGGTTTACAGACAAGATCATATATTCTACATTCAGAAAATTATACAATTTGTTTCATCTCATTGAGTACAGTCCATTTTCTGAAATATTTATTTTACTTCCTCCCAATGGCTCCCTATTTACAGCTTATATTTCACAAATAACACTCACAAAACAAACAATATAAGTATTCATTCAAATGTCCAAAGGGTTCATTCTGCCAACCAGCCATCCTCCTGCCGGCAGACACACATCTGTCACCACTTTTTTAGGTAGAGCTTTCATACCTCAAAGGAGCTCTGGTAGCGTAGTGATTATGAATCGGGCTGCTAACCTCAAGGTCAGCAGTTCAAAACTACCAGCTGTTCTGCAAGAGAAAGATGAGGCTTTCTGCTTCCATAAAGATTTGCTGCCTCAGAAACCTCAGGGTTGCTATGAGTCAGAACCAACTCCACGGTATTTAACAACAACAACTCATACCTCACTCATGGTCCTGGGATTGTCTGTTCTGGATATGAAAGATTAACTACTCCCCACTTTTAGTTACACATCTTCTATAACTACAACCGTAATTAATCCTGCTAACAATTATTCAAAATTGATTCATTACATCTTACCACTTTTTTCCTCATCCCCTTTTACCTGATTTATCAGGGAAAGGGAAATTTTTCAGTGGGGATTTTAACTTACCGCCCTCATTCTGCAACTAAACACACTCATGGAAGCTTGCAATGCAGTCACTTCATGCCTTTGTAGCCCTACATTTTTTTATAGCAAATGTCTGAATTTATCATCCCTATCAACCCAGTACACTGGGAAACAAGGTTGTTCCTTGATATGAAGAATCCTTCCATTCCAGTTGGAATTTTGAGTCACTGCTTTCATAGGCACAAGTCTAGTTCATCCAATTGTGGCAATTTGTACTCGTTCTTATTATCAAACATCTTTATTTTGGTTCAAGTTCTGGTCAACTAACCATCCAAACTAGGTCAAATGCATACTAGCTACAAGCCTGGGTGTTCATGCACACCTCCCTGCACTTCACACAAGTTGACTGCTTCATTGTCAGTCCTAGCACCCAGAGGCTAGGTCAGTGCCCATGGGCTCAGGAGTTCACACATCTTCCTAAACTTCAGACCAGCCAGCCCTTCCTCTTATCTCTCTCATCTCCAGGTCATCAAGTGTCAGTGGTACATGGCCAAACTCAGCTCACTTCCACTCACACATAGACACAGGAGGTCAACAATAAGTATACTATACAGCTCTTGGGTTCCCTTTGAATTTCAGTGCTAGAAGGGAATTTTTCCAGAGGACATTGCAGGTCCATTTATTAGGTTATTCCTCATCAAATATATGTGGGGGAAAATACTAAAAGTGTCCAAATAATTTAGGCTTTTACTTGTGATAAGTGTGAAAAAAGAGAAGGAAACAAACAAGCACGCAAGTAAATGAACAAACCAACACAGAAGGAAATAAAAATTGTAGGAAATTTCACAGCTGTCTTGCCCAGAATGCAGTTCAGGTCTACAATGCTTAACACCCAAAACACATTCTATAAAATAGAACGTTATGTGATTTGGACATTGTGCAAGCACCCTATTAATACCTATGGTTGCCTGTTTGCAGTTGTCCTTGTCACCACTGCTGTCACTACTGCTGCTGCCCTTACAACTGCTGATAAAGGCCAAATAAAAGGATGTCAGCCAAAGAAAGGCTG
Source organism: Chrysochloris asiatica (assembly GCF_000296735.1). NCBI lineage: Eukaryota > Metazoa > Chordata > Mammalia > Afrosoricida > Chrysochloridae > Chrysochloris > Chrysochloris asiatica. Next base: position 3,162,533 of record NW_006408771.1, on the reverse strand, counting down.
AGAGGGAAGTTGAAGGAATGGAAAGGAGTATGCCTAGCCAGGCCTGCAAATCAACACACGTGAGCAGCAGAAAGGAAGTGGAGTGGACTATGGAAGTGGGAAGGGACTTGAATGGAATATACCTAGCCACACTTGTTGATTTACCCATGTGAGCAGCAGGAAGGGAATGGAATGGAGTATGCCTAGCCACACTTGCTGATCAACCTATCTGAGCAGCAGGAAGGGAGTGGAGTGGAGTATGACAGTGGGAAGGGAATGGAATGGAATACGCCTAGTCACACTTGCTGATCTATCCACCTGAGCACCAGGAGCAGCCCAGGCCTTCCAGTCACTACTGCTGCCATTGTCAATTGCCCACCAGACAAAGCCTGAAAGCCATCATTCAGAGCAATGCCTTCTTGCCTCACTTCTATCCCACTGATGGTCCAATGCAGCAAGACTTTCATATTACAAAAACAAAATAAAACCATAATTAAGACCTCATGGTACCACAGATGTTGCTCTGTGTCAGATGTTGCTTAAAGGGATGCTAAGCAATACATACCTATATTCCTGAGCTTAGACATGATTGTGATCTAGATTCCAGACACAGACATTTAAATATATTTTTTAAACGTTCAGTTCTTCAGATTGTATGAACATTACATAGAGATGAAAGATAATTTTTCATCATCTTCTTAGATGTCAAATTCCTTTGAGCAATTTGCAACATTCAAAAAGTATATTGACAGATCAGCAGAAATGAAAGGGCATTTTCCTCACCTTGAGAAACGGTGATCAAAGGAAATGTGCCAACCAATTAAAGCATGATCAATGCCTCTATTTCCTTTCTTTTCTGTCATAAACTGTGGCTAAAATGAGTTAACTTATAATTTTTTCAAAGCCTGCCTCATCTTGATAATGTCTCAGTGAGGTATTCATGTAAGAAAGTGATGTGGATCACAAAAGTTTAAATAAGCTATGTGGTGGATTACATTGATACAGTTTTATGAAGGCAATATCAATCATATTTTAAATACAAGGCAGTTCGTCTTGCAGTTTGGTTCAATTTAAAGAAAGCAATTGATATTGATAGCTTTAAAATACTTTTATGCTTTTATGAAAAGATATAGAAAAATAAACATTTACCTAGGCACCAGATTAGAGAATCATGGTGTTTGTATGATAATTAAAATCAGTCATAATAAAGTATATTTGCTTCTATAATGTATCCATGACTTGTTCTCAGCAGAGGACCTAAATTTATCTGTCTGCTTGTTAATTTGAATATCTGTAAAATAGGGAGAAAGCACTTTTTCTATATTTGCTATACCACATGTATGTCATTTAGGTTTTAATTGATGGCTGCTGGAAAACTTGGGAATACAGATAGAGGTTTGGTACTTCCTTAGGTGTCAAATGTTAGGAGCCTGAACACACCTAGAACTTTTACAGTTCTATAGTCATTGATTATAAAATGTTACAACCTCACTGAGAAGGTAAGGATCCAAATAAGACTCCCAAGGACACTTGTGTTAAAGTCTTATGTACATTACTGCTCATTTCATTTCATCCAAGGGGCATGTACTTTTTATATGTAGTTACAACTTCTTGAACCCCAGTAGCTGTTACCATGCTTTACTCACAGAAGTGAACCTTTGAATCTGCTCTGACATAGTAATTCGATTAGCAGCAGCCTGCAGCCATAAAAGCAGGTAAATGTAAAATAAACCCTATTTCACCTGCAATCGACATATCGACAGTAGTGGACAAGGTAAAGCAGCTAGGAGGACCTTTGCTGAGATCGGCAGGAGAGTTGATGATGGTTGCAGCCATGAATATGGGTTTTGTGTAGAAGGGAAGAGGTGTGCAGAAGGTGTGTGAGTGTCCGGTATGATATCTCTGTCCCGGTTTCAATTATGTTTCTAATGAAGCAGAAAGCAATGGCATTAACACAGAATGATAATGGAAGATGTTTGAACTTGAAGGATAGAAAAAAGCAGGGTGAGACTAGTAGTCTGGGAAAGGAGATGGAATGAAAGTGTGTGCAACCCATGGATTTACCATGTGATTGCCTGAAAGCATTAAGAGTGAAATTGTGGTTTATGATCATACCTTTAAATTGGGTATATTTGTTGTGTTTTGTGAGCTTTCAAAATTTGTGGATTGAATTATTTATGGTTGTGGTGGCTGTGTGCCATCAAGTCACCTTCAACTCATAGCATCCCTGTATAGGGTTTCAAAGGCTATAAATCTTTGTAGTAGCAAAAGAAGTCATCTTTCTCCCTTGAAGCAGGTGGTAAACTTGGCCTGGTGACCTTGTGGTTAACAGCCCAACACATAACCCAATGTATGTATGTATGCATGTATGTATGTATGTATGTATATATATATATATAGTTAAGTAAAAAAGTGTGTATGAATACTCACATAAAAATGTATATGAGTATTTTTGTAGGGTGTAAAGGGAATAATAAAGTGTATCAGAATTATTTGTTTGTTGTTAGTTGCTGTCGAGTTGGCTCTGACTCATAGTGACCTTATGTATCAAAGACCAAAATATTGCCCAATTATGCATCATCATCACTCTAACTGGTATGTTAGAATCCTTAAGTAGACAATTTAAAATTATTCTCTATTTTTCCCTTACCATAGTGCCATAGTTTTTTTTTTTAAGTGTTAGCATTTTCTTTCCTTTGTCTATTTTCCAGTCTTTCTCTAAGGAACCTTGGTGTGGCTCTGTAGAATAAGCACAGGACTGCTAATCACAGGTTGGTCCTTCAAACATACCAGCCGCTCCTCAAAAACATTACAGGGTTGGTAAGAGTCTGAACTGACTTGACAGCACTTACCACCATGTGCTTTTATAACTAAAAGCAAAACAAAACTTGTTGTTGTCAAATCAATTCCAACTATAGGGACACTATAAGGGCTCCTTGCTTTTATAACCATTGTTGTTGTTAAGTACCATAAAGTTATCTCTGACTCATAGTGACCCCGTATAGGCTTTCTAAAGGAGCAGATGATGTGTTTGAACTGTCTTTCAGTTAGCAGTTTAGTGCCTATCCTACAGCACCACACCAGGAATTCTTCATAACTATCATAATATTAATATAACTTATTTGGAAGTCATTGTCAATATAAAAATTAGGATCTTTATTTATAAATAAAACCAAATAATTCAGAAAGGATGAAAACTGAACTATATGCATATTAAAGGATACTACTCATAGTGTTACAAAATTATTATCTATCTATGAGTTTTGTAAAAGGTATACATGTGCATATTAAAAAAACGCTAACAGTACTATGAAGACAAATTTGCTTCTATATAGGGAATCCACTAATAACTACATTTTTAAGTGATCACAGATTTTTGCAGTTAACTGAGTGTGTTCCACCCTTTGAAATAGACCAGCACTTTAAGCTACAAAGAAGGAAATTCTGCAGTTTCCTGGATTCCTTGTGGCAGAATGGAGGAGTACCCATAGTACAGAGTTGTCTAAAGGAACACTCCATAAGCAAACGCAAAGATGCAAAGAAAAATTACCCTACCAAGATAACATAAGTGGAAAGTCTCTTCCCTCATCTAACTAGATAATTAAACCTGAGACATGATTGTTAGAAACAGTCCGATTGAGAGTAATCAAACCATGTATTTATGCATCATACTACGTGTGTGTGCACGTGTGTATAAACCAAATCATTTCCATCCAGTCACTTCTACACATACTCTGTATTTTCTTTGAATATGCATTTTTTAGAATGATCTGATTTCTAGAAGGTTTTTTGAAATAAGTGAAGGACTTGAATTCTACACTCTCATTATTGTTGTTAAGTGACGTTCAGTCAGTTCCAACTCATAGTGGTCTCTCATAGCTTTTCCAAGGAGAAGCTAGTGGGTTTGAACTATTAACCCCGCAGTCAGACCAGTGTTTATCCTACAACGCTACACAAGGATTCCATCATGTGGTTGTATTTCTATAACTGTTCCCATTCTTATTTTTAATGAAAAAAATATTTATTATATAACATTTATTTTGTTTCCATTGATAATGTTGTTGCACACACATTACAGAATTTTAGGAGTACAGGGTCACTATGAGTTGGCGTGGGCTCCAAGTCACTATGCCACCACAACCACCACTCTGACACATATAGAGTCATCATGAGTTGGAAATGAATCTAAGGCAACTAATTGGTTGGTTGGTTGGTTAATTACAGACATTGTAGAAAATGCATAAAAGCAAAAAGATAATACAAAAATCATTCCAATTATATAAACAACAAACAGATATTGTTAACATTTTGTTGTTGTCTGTTGCTAGGTGCCATTGAGTTAGTTCCGACTCAGAACTAAACACTGTTCCTATGCCCTCCTCAGAGGTGCTATTATATTTGAGCCCATTGTTGCAGCCACTGTGTCAATGCATCTAATTGAGTGTCTTCCTCTTTTCCACCTAGTTTTCATGATGTGTTTTTCTAAGGTCTGGGCCCTAGTAATAATGTGCCCAAAATACATGAATCTTGCCATCCACGCTTCTAAGGGTATTCTGGCTGTACTTGTTCCTAGATAGATCTGTTTGTTCTTCTGTCAGTCCATGGTATTTTTCAACATTCTTCATTAATGCTCTAATTCAAAAGTATCAGCTAATCTCTTCTCTTTCTTACTCATTATCCAGCTTTCACATGCATATGACATGATTGAAGATATCATGGCTTGGGTTAGGTGCATCTTCTTCTTCCAAGTGACATCTTTGCTCTTTAACAATTGAAAGAAGTCTTTTGCAGGGAAAATTTAGTATATAAAAAATGAACCCTGTTTCAGCATTCTTCATTTGCATGCCACCCTCCTGTCTTGGTAGTTTTTACTCGTTTCCCCTGCTGGCTTTCTAAATCATTTTCATGGAGTTTATCTCACTTTACAAACATTATCACAAAGTTTTGTTTCTTTTTAATGGTATTGAAACAGATAATTGTACATAATAATTCTCTGGTTCTTTTTTATATTTCCATTTAATTTCTATCTTTGTCTCATATCTAAACAAAACTAACAACCCTGCTAAGTTACAAAACATTTTATTTTTAATTATGGAAGCATCATGATTCACAAAAGTAAGTTACAGGGTTTTGAAGAATGAATAAGTCACTGATTTTCTAATAACTTGCTTCCATTGACTTTAATAGTATTCATAAAATTTTATATTGGGGGAATTAAAATATATTCAGCAGATTTTACATATGTTTTTTGACATAGTTAACTTTCTTACTTCTACGAATCCAAGATTTGTTTTCCGAAGGACAGAACAGAGCTTTGACAGAATACTGTGAACAGTGGCAGGAGGGAGCATCTCACTTGGCAATAAAACACCCTTAATAAACTCATGCAGAAAAACAAAACACTACGTAGCACAAATTACAAAATGAAGGGGAGCATTTCTGTCGTTCCAATAATGATTCTTTACCTTTTAAGAAGAGACTGTCTGGCTTCTTTTTTGTCCTTGCTCTCATATACGAAAAATGATCTTTCCAAATAGTCAAGGCTTTTTCTTAAGGGGACTTCACTAGATTTAAAGTTCAGTGTTGCCTAGAGACATATTTCATTGTGTCATTGTCTCTTCAGATACAAAAAAGAGAGGAGTAGCCACATAAGAATAAAACGTTCTGAGATCTTATTCCAAGTTATCCTTCCATTTCTAAACAAATCCCTATTTTAACATGACTTGTATTCCCAACTATACTTTAAATATACTTTCAGGTGAAACTACAAGTATTAGAATGTTTATCAAGCATGGTTTGCAATGCAAAACAGTAACAAGGTTTTCATTCAAAAATCAATTTAATTTAATATGTTAAATATTAGAAAGGAATGTGGCTACTAAAGTTAATGATCTCTGTTTTCTGACTTATGTTTAAGGTGGTTACTTAAATGTCTGGATAGTTAAATTAAAGGAAACTACTCATAACTCAAATGCATCAATTGTCTCCTGTGGTCATCTTTATTTGTAGGCCAACTTTTACATGCATATGAGGCTATTGAAAATAACATGAGTTGTGTTAGGTGCATCGTAGTCCTCAAACTGACATCTTGGCTCTTGAACACTTTAAAGAGGTCTTGTGCGGCAAATTTACCTAATGCAATATGTACTTTGATTTCTTGACAATTGCTTCCTTGAGTGTTAATGGTTGATCTAAGCAAAGCGAAGTCTTTGACAACTTCAATCTTTTCTCCATTTATCTTGATTTTATTTACTGGTCAAGTGTAAGGATTTGTGTTTCCTTTACATTCACATGCAACCCATATAAAAGCTGTGGTCTTTGATCTTCATTAGCAAGTTTTTAAAGTTGTCTTAACTTTCAGCAAGCAAGATTGACTCATCTGCATATCATAGGTAGTCAATAAGTCTTCCTTCAATTATGATGTTATGTTCTTCTTCAACTATCCAGCTTCTCAAATTATTTGCTCAAAATACAGATTGAATAAGGATGGTAAAATAATACAACCTTGTTGCACACATTTCTCAATTTTTAACCATTCAGTTTTCCTTATTCTGTTCAAACAACTGACTTTTGGTTCATGTACTGGTTCCTCATGAACACATTTGAGTAATTTGGAAAATTCATTCTCCATAGTGTTGTCTATAGCTTGTCATGATCCACACAATCAAAAGTCTTTGCGTAATCAATAAAATACAGGTAAACATCTTTCTAGCATTCTCTGCTTTCAGCCAAAATCTACCTGAAGTCAGCAGTGGTATCCTTCATCCCATAGCCTCATCTGGATCCAGTTTGTCCTTTGGCAGTTCCTTGTCAATGTACTGTTGCAACTGCTTTTGAATTATCTTTAGCAAAATTTTACTTGTATGTGATATTGTCCAATGATTTCTACATTCTGTTAACCACAGTTGGAAATGAGAATAAATATGAATCTCTTTTAATCAGCTGACCAGGTAGCTGTCTTCCAAATTTCTTCACATAAATCAGTGAGTGCCTCCAGCGGTGCATCATTTTGTTGAAAGATTTCAATTGTGTTCAATTGCAGGAGGCTTGTTTTTTGACAATGCCATCAGTGCACCTTTGACCTTTTCCTTTAGTATAATCGGCTCTTGATCATATGCTACCTCTTGAAATGGTTGAACATCAATCATTTATTTTTGGAGCAGTGATGTTGTATATTTCTTCCACCTTCTTTGATCCTTTCTGCATTACTCAATATTTTGTCTAAAGAGCTCTTTGATTTACAAGGCTTCAATTTTTCTCTTTAGTTTTTTTTTTTTTTTTATGTTTTATTGTGAATTATGTGATAGTTTACATGGGAGAACATTAGCTTTACATTCATCCTATCATATATTGTTTCATTGTCATGGTTACAATGCCCTCCATGCATCATCAGCCAACCAAAGCCTGCTCCCTGGTCTTCAGCACACAGCCCCTTTCCCTCTCTGGGTCTAGAGTCCCCAACCGCTCCATCTCTCAACATCATCTTCTCTGCCTCCATCTCTGGCATTACTGTTTCTCTGAGTAGGGTCCTACACTCCACTCTTCTCCCTTGATGGTCCCAAGGACCTCCTCTCCTGGACTGCAAAGTCAATCACTCCCTTTCTTTTGCTACAAAACATCTACCTTTACATTTCCAACCTTCACAGTCAGTCTTGATAACAATTATTCACTATTGTATCACAAGATACAATATCTGAAACCCTATCCGTATCTCCTTTCATCAGCCCCGCCCAGACAGATTGGATACTACTTAGTGGAGATTCTATCTTCCTGCGTGCCCTCTGGATCTAGGCTCCTTCTTGAAAGGTTATAAGCCAGTCACTTCTTGTCTTTATATCCCCCCTCTCCCCCATCTTTGGTAGCCAATGTCTAAGTTGCCCATCCCTGTCTATTCTGTGTATGGAGGGGGTAGGAATGATCATCGCTGTAAAGGTTTGTTCCCTCTTTGAACTACTGAATCCATAGATGTAGGTTAACTTCATCAAATTGTATTCGATTACTCTTTTTTTTTACTCTTCTTTCTTCTTCTAGTTGAGCTCTGATCATCCAGTCATTGAAGCCATGTCAAGTGGGTATTATCTGCAAGTATGGATGTTCTTATGCATATGCCCTCTCTTTTATTCAGCTGAATGCTTCAGTCTCCACTCTAGTCCTCTGTGGCTGTCACTGACTCTGGGCCCAAGAGTCCCCAGGTCTTGCCACACTGCTGGCTGACCAGGTCTCCACCTGGGTTCACAGGTGTCTATTGAACGTTGTAGGGCTTAGCTTGCAGCTTCATTGCTGTTTGTGCTTCACTTCCCCTTATCGGTGACAAACGTGGTCACCAATCCAGGCGCATGTCTTCTCGTGTATTCCCACTGAGTCTTAGTCTTGGATCTTTAGTTCTTTTAGCTTGAGAAATGATAAGTGTGTTCTTCCATTTTGTTTTCTAACACCAGGTCTTTGCATATTTCATTATAATATTTGACTTTGTTTTCTTAAGCTGCCCTCTGAAATGTTCTGTTCAGCTCTCTTACTTATTTCTTCCATTTGCTTTAGCATCTCTATTCTGGGGAGCAAGTTTCAGAGTCTCTTCTGATAATCTCCAGCATTGTTTCTATCATTAAGGCCATATTTTCCAAGAACTGATCCTCTCATTTTGTTTCCAACCTTTGCATTCCAATCACCCTAATATCAATACATCTTCATTGCATATTTTATTAATTTCAAACTGAAGACGCTGGTAGAATTCTTCAATTTCATCTCATTGGCTTTAGTGGTTGGTACACAAATTCAAATTATACTTATATGGACTGGTCTTCCTAGTAGAAATATGTATACAATCCTGTCACAGTGTTGTAGTACAAGACTGTTGACATATTCTTTTCATGATGAATGTGACGCTGTTACTCTTCAATTTGTCATTCCTGGCATAGTAAACCACGTGATTGCCAGATTCAAAATGGCAAGTACTAGTCCACTTCAGATCACTAATGCCAGGATGGAGTCTTGGTGTGGGACCACAGGATAATGTGTTGGACTACTAGATCAGTAGTAGCTGAAAGGTTGGTAGTTCAAACCTACCAGTCATTTCTCTGAAACCCTATACAGAGTTGATACGTTTCAGAACTGATTTGATGACACTTAACAACAATAACAAAACCTAGGATATCAATATTTATGTGCTTCATTTCATTTTTGACAACTTACAACTTTTCTAGATTCATACTCTGTACATTCCATTTTTAAATTAATAGTGGATGTTTATAGCTGTCTCTCCTCATTTTGATTTGTGCACCATCAGCAATTGAAGGTCCTCGAAGCTATACTCCATTAGCGTGATCTGGTCAACTCTACTTTGAGAAGGCAGCTCTTCCCCTGTGGCATTTAGTACCTTCCAATCCGAGAGCATCATATTCTGTCACTGTATATAAAATTATTCTTGTGCTCTTTATCATGTTTCAATAGTCAATATTCTCTTGCTATCTGACAGGCTTCTACTGCTATTCATATGTTCTCCAGTGACAACAAATTTGTCCATGATCCTTCTGTCTTTCTTCCCAGTCTGTCTTTGTTGAAAGCTCATCTGAAACCTGTCCACCATGGGTGACCCTTGTGGTATTTGAAATACTAGTGGCAAGCTTCCAAGAACATCAGAAACACACAAACAACCATAGTATAGCAAACTGCCAGAAGTGTGGTAGTAGGCATGGAGATAGATGTAGATAAATGCAATATGTAATTATGTACATTTGCATGAGAAAAAAAATGGAAAAGATATATCTCAAAACAATGACTATCTGAGTGGTGGAATTTTACCGTGTTAGTCTTAAACAATTAAATCTATGGATGTGTACATGCGTGGTGCAAATGGCTTTGTTTTTCAACCAGCAACCAAAAGTTTGGCAGTTGAAACTCTCCCAGGACCATTCAGAAGAGAGGCCAGGCAATCTGCTTCTAAGTGGTCAAGGGCTTGAAAACCCTAAGAAACAGGTTTACAATTCATACATGAGGTCACCATGATTTCGTATTGACTTGATGGCAACTAGAAAAGAACTCTATAGAAATCTCTACTTGGCCTTTTTACTTTGACAACTTCCTCCTAAAGAAATGAATTACAGTTATTGCTCTGTATATAAATATGGTAATAAAAACGGTGTCTTTATTTTTCCCTAATTTTTGTTGACGTTCTTTCACATGGGCTTCTATGAGCTACCTCCAACATCCTTCTTCTGAGCTTGGTTGTGCTGTGAAGTTGCTTAAATCCCTCATATGCTTTGACAGTCACTCAAAGCCTTGCTGAACTAAATGGAATTCTGATTCCTGAGACCAGCTTTGATGTTCCTTTTCCTAGCTTCCCTAATTTATGAGGCAAACTCTTCCTGAATCTGCAAGAAACTCAGAATCTTATCTCATGGGTAAGAGTAAATTATTAAATTACAGGAAGTTTTATTTTCAAAGAAAATGAATTTTAATAAAAATATATACTCCTCTTTAATGTAAAAAGACTTTTCTGAACACCTGGTTGAAGCATTTTCCTTCTAATAATTAAACATACATAATAAATATGAAATACATTTTATTCATAATACCTAGGATAGCCTTCATAAAAATATTGTACTTATACCTTATAAATATTCTCTCTGTATCACATAAGCCTTAGTTTCAGGAAGGCAACTTATTTTAGCAATATTAAGATATTGACTCTGGATTCAGTCAGGGAATGAAAAATGAAGTTATGCATATTTAATTTTCTCAGTGAGGATTCGTGGTTGCCTCTGAGAATAAGAGAAAAAAAATTAATAACTCCCCACCCTCCTTCACAAGGATATTTATGAGGACAAATTCATATCAAAGCATATGGGAAAACATTTTGAAAGTATAATAAGATATAAAATCTTGGGTGTTTTATGATTGATAATTATGTTACTTAAACTTTAAGAAACATCCACTTGACTTTTGTGAGTATAACACTTCTTTTAGGCCCTTAGGGCCATTTCCTCTTTTTTGTCCCCCTGTGAACAAAAAAATCTAGTTCACATCAATAATAGAATGTATATTTTCTTACATTGTAGTGTTTTTTTTTTTCTTTACATTTCAAGAATTCTACTTTATCGTGAACAGTGTTTAGCCCTGAACACCTTTTCTTAACAGTCTATGCCAAGGGGACTCTTATATGCCATGCCTCAGAGCAAAATAAATAATGTAGAGAATACAGCTTCTTTTAGAAATAGAACAACAAAGAGAAAGAGAAAGTGAAACAGAGAAAGGAAGATATTTCTTCACTCTTTTTGTCCAAATTTGCCTGCATCTATAGTTCTGAAAAATCTTATAGCATTGTGTTTAGTAATTTATATTTTTATATATCCAAAATTCTTAAACTTTTCAGTTCATCCTCTAACATTATAGTGACTGTATATATACAGAAGAACTGCTCCTTAGGGATTAGAAAATTATAAAGTTTATTAGCAGAGGACTTAAAATACTTACTGATGAAGATCAAAGACTACAACCCTAAATATGGGTTGTACCTCAGTGTAAAGAAAACAAAACTTCTCACCATTGGACCAATAAGTAACGTGATAAATGGAGAAATTGTCAAAGATTTCATTTTGCTTGGATCCACTATCAATACTCAAGGAAACAATAGTCAAGAAATCAAAGGATGTATTATTGCATCAAGCAAATACCCTTTACAAGACTTCTTTAAAGTCTTCAAGAACAAAACTGCCAATTTGAAGACTAAGGTTTACCTTACCCAAGCCATGGTATTTTCAATAGCTTCATATGTTTGAGAAAGTTCTACAATGAATAGAGAAGACCACGGAAGAATTGATTTATTTGAGTTATGGTATTTTATAAGAATATTAATAGTACCATGGGCTGTCAGAAGAACCAATAAGTCTGTATCAAAAGAAGTACAATCAGAATGCTCCTTAGAAGACAAGATGGTCAGACTAGTGTACTACAACTACAGACCTTGCTGTTGTTAACCCACAGTGCCACCAAAGCTCCTTATACTGTAGATAGTACATTGTTGGTGTTTTGTTAAAGTGCTGTTGAGTTGGTTCCAACTCATTGTAACACTGTATAGAATTTCTGAGGAGTGTCTGGTGGGTTTGAATCACAAACCTTTCCTACAGCCCTGGAAAGGATCTCCAGATAGTACACTAATGCTTTTCAATGTCAATAAATAAATGAATGATAGAAGAAAAGGAAGGAAAGAAGAAAGGATGGAAAAGGAAGGAAGAACCAAAGAAGTGAGGGAAGCAGGGGATGAGGTACAGGGAGTGTGTAGAGGAACAAAAAGGAAGGATAGAGGAAAAAGGAAAGGAAAGGAAGAGGAAATTAGACTCAGAGTTGGCTGCTACAGTCTACAGAAACTATATTTTCACTTTATTTTCAGTTAGAAATTTGTCTTTCTTACAGTTGAAAGAGTCTCTAATTTCTAGTTTTGTGATTGAAATTTATTAGGGGACAGATGTTATTGGAGAGAGAAAGATGGAGTGTACATTTCACTGCCTATATTTCTTATAAGAATACTAGATGTGTTACTTTGTTCCTTTAACAACAATTTGTACCCTGGTATTTTTCCTCCGTAGGCTGACACATGGGTAAAACCATGGTATATTTTGGCCCATTCTATGTTATAAGTATAGGCTGTAAAGCAGCCAAGAAGCTGATAACAGACTCAGAATAAGACTGTCATTTCTTAAAGTACAAGCATGCCTTTTCTCTGTGTCTCTGTGTGTTCCACTTTATTGCTCTTTGCAGATAGTGTGTTTTTAAATTGAAGGTTATGGTAAGCCTCTGTGGAACAGGTCTGTTGGTGCACTCTTTCCAACAGCATGTGCTCACTGCATGTCTCTCTGTCACATGTGGTAAGTCTCACGATATCTTAAACATTTTCATAAAGCTATTATGCTCTTGGATTCCTGGTGTGGTGTTGTGGTTTAAAGTGCTAGACTGCAAAGTTGGTTTGAGCTGCAAGGTCAGCGGTTCAAACTCACCAGACTCTCCTTGGAAACCCTATATAGGGTTGCTATGGATCAGAACCAACCCACACGGCACCTAACAACAATAACAATAATTATGCACTTAGATGACTACAGAATAGTGCAAGCGTAACTTTTCTTTGTACCAGGAAACCAAGAAATGTGTGCGACTTACATTTTTTTGCATTCTTCACTTTATTGTGGTGGTTAGAAGCAGAACTTGAACTATCTGCAGGGTATGCCTGTAATTTCTTCCAGTAATTGTTGCCATCTAGCCTCTGAACTGACTTTATTTTCTGAAGTGACTTCAGTGTCATCTCCTGATAGTATCTGATCGTGGTCTAATATGAAGAGAAATTATGCTTTTACAAAAGCAAAAGACTCATACAGTTTGGGGTTTCATTTTCATTTTGTCATCCATTGTGGCATCAGTGCCTAGTTGAGTGGCAATGTTGCCCAGAAGCTCTGTAGCAGAGGCTAACCAAAGAGGAGGCCATAAAAGATTTATCTAATAGTTACTTCTGTAACATATACAATAGTGTCAATAATTCAACCAAATTAAAGTCAGATGAGGAAAAAAACATAGCTTATTTTGTTACTTCGCTAGCATCCTAATGAACTCCCACCCTGCTGTGTTACAAATGTACTTATACATGCCAATTAACAATATCTCATTTGCTTCCAGTTTAATTAGTCTTATTTTAGCTTTAATATTAATTCCAAGTGAAGTCTGTTGTCTCAGAACTCATTGAAATAGTCCTTTGTGATGACTTCTGTCTCAGTGGGTTTCAAAGTTGAGTTGCCTGTCTCTGCTTCCACCTGCTCAGATTTTATGACTTATGGGAAGCCTGGTAACAAGAACAAGTAATGTAGAAAGACACTGGGGATACCTCTGATGCCTTTGGTTCAACCCAGACAATTGTAAAAGGTTCCTTCAAAAAGTTCAAGGAAGAATTCCATTATCTTTAATACATTCTTCTAGGAACATTTGTAGTCTCTTTGCATATCTGAAGAAACCCTGGCAGCATAGTGGTATGAGTCAGGCTGCTTAAGGAGAAATTAAACTTTACTATATACCTGGTGTGGTTAAGGAGCTCTGGTAGCGTAGTGGTTACGAATCAGGGTGAGAACCACAAGGTCTGAAGTTCGAAACTACCAGCTGGTCAGTGGGAGAAATAGGAGGCGTTCTGCTCCCGTAAAGATTTAACAGCCTCGGAAACCCTGTTCAGGGTCGCTATGAGTTGGAACCAACTCCACGGCATATAACAACAACAACATTTACCTGGTGTGCTACTGTAGGTTAATATGTTGGGCTCTAAGGTAGGTTAGAAAGGCAAGTTTGGCGATTCAAGGTCATCATTTGCTCCTCAGAAACCTTATACAGGGTGGCTATGAGTCAGAACTGACTTGACAATTAACAACAGCAATGATTTGATTAGGAAGAAGTGTCTGGGTTAACTTGAAACAGAGAGGATTGGGGATACATATTCTTAGAGCAAGATAAGTCTTTATGTATTTATTTATTTGTTTGTGTGTGTGGTATTTGTTTAATTTCTGCCAATATACTCCTCTCTTGTCCTACTCGCCTACCCCATTTAAACAGACACATATACAAGCATATGATTATAAAACCCACAAAAGAAGAAACTTAGTTTGTTCATGGCTACAGCTCTGTACTTGGAAAGTTTGTAATGCACAGTGAATAGTCCTCAGATATTTTGAGAAATTATCTAATAGATTAGTAGACATTAATGGCCTTCATATTAAATGTACTACCTATGGACTATCAACATCCTCATCACTTGAAAATTTATTAAACATGAACACTATTTGGATCCTACCCCAGACATTATGAAACAGAATCTGCATTTCATCAGCAAATCACATGCTTCATATTGCAAATTACAGTTTGAGATATCTGGTGTTTGGCTAAGTATTCAGACATACTGCTATACCCTCACGTACATCCATGACAGGAATTATTAATTAAACACAGAATCTTTCTGACTGAATCTCAATCAACATACACAGTCCATCTCACTGGGCAATTTCACAAGCTCTTGATGCTGACATATGGGAAAGACTTCATGCTACAGTGTCTGAAGAGTAATGTGTTTGTGGATGTGTATTTAATGAAGTTACTTTCTACCTCCTTTGAATTTGAGGAACTAGTAAACCTTGACAGCTGAAAAACTTAAATGCAGCTATCAAATAATGAAGGAGCACTTTCTATTGTTGTTGTTAAGTGCCAATGGGCCAGTTCCAACTCATATTGACCCTTTATAGAGTTTTTAAGGAGTGGCTGGTGAGTTTGAACTGCCGACCTTGTAGTTCAAATCGCCTTTGAAGTTCAATGCATTACCCATAGGGCCATATCGGGACTCCTCTCTATTGTTGTTATATGCCTTTAAGTTGGTTTTTGACTCAGCAACACTACATACAACAGAATGAACAATGCCTGGTTGTGCACCATTCTCACAATGTGTCAACCCATTTTTACCATTTGCCAATCCATCTCATTGAGAGTTTTTCTCTTTTTTCCTTATCCTCTAATATACCAAGCATCATGTCTTGTTCCAGAGACTGGTCCCTCCTGATAACACACCCAAAATATGAAACAAAGTCTTGGCAACCTTGCTTATAAGGAACAGTTTACCTATACTTCTCCCAAGACAGATTTGTTTGTTTTTTGGCAGTACATGTTATAATCAATGTGTGCAAAGGTTAAACCCTCAACCACAAGGTCAGGAGTTCAAACTCACCAGTCACTTCTGGGAAACTCTATACAAGGTTGCCATGAGATGGAGCAGACTTGATGGTACTTTTTAACAGCAACGACAACAATTCATATTTCCAGTTTGTCTTACTGTAATGGCTTATGTTTTGCTTTGATGCTGGAAGTTATGTTACTAGTATTTCAAACCACAGTAGACAGGTTCAGAAGAGCTTCCAGGCTAAGATTAACTAGAAAGGATCTCAAGATCATCTGAAACATAAGGTGACAAGTGTAAACCTAAGGATCACTTGTTGTTAGGTGCCACTGAGTCGGTTCTAACTCATAGAGATCCTATACACAACAGAAGACACACTATCTGGTCTTGTGCCACGCTAACAATTGTTATGGTTTAGCCCATTTTTGCGGCCAGTGTGTCAATCCATCTCATTAGGGATTGTCTTCTTTTTTTGTTAACACTCTACTTTGCCAAATATGAAGTCCTTTACCAGGGACTCATTCCTAAAAAACATGTCTAAAGTTTATGAGACAAGTCTCTCTATCCTCACTTTCAGGAAGCATTCTGGCTGCACTTTTTCCAAGACAGATTTGATTATTCTTTTATAGTCCATGGTACTTTCAATTTTCTTTGCCAATATCATGATTGAAACGTATCAATTTTTCTACTATGATCCATATTCGTTTCCCAATTTTTGCGTGCATATGAGGTTATGGAAGAAAAAATTCAAGCCTCAACTTTCGTTATTGAAAGAGTCTCTGGGCAAATTACTGAATGATGCAGAATGCATCAAGAGAAGATGGAAGGAATACACGGTCATTGTATCAAAAGGAAATTGTTAATGTTAAACCATTTCAGGAGGTACCATATGAACAAGGGCCAATGATACTCAGGGAGGAAGTCCAAAGTGCATTGAAAGAAATGGCAAAGAACAAGGCACTAGGAATTGATGGAATAAAAATTGAAATCTTTCAAGAAAGTGAGGCGGCACAAGAGGCACTCACTCATATCTGCCACGATATTTGGAAGACAACTATCTGGCTGACTGATTGGCAGAGATCCATATTAGTGGCCATTCCAAAGAGAAGGTGACCCAATGGAATGTGGAAATCATCAGATAAACTCTTTGATATCTCAAGTGAGTAAAGTTATGCTAACAGTAATACAGAAATGGCTACGATAATACATTGACAGAGAACTTCCAGAGGTTCAATATGGATTCAGAAGAGGCTGTGGAACGAGAGATATCATTGCTGATGTCTGATGGATCTTGGTTGAAAGCAGAGAATATCAGAAAAATGTTTACCTATGCTTTATTGACTACGCAAAGGCTTTAGTTGTGTGGATCATGACAAGCTATGGACAACATTGAGAAGTATGATTAAGTATTCCAGAACACTTAATTATACTTCTGAGGAATCTGTACCTGGACCAAGAAGCAGTTGTTCAAACAGAACATGGGAACACTGAATGTTTTAAAACTGGGAAAGGTGTGCAACAAGGTTGTGTTCTTTCACCATACTTATTCAACCTGTATGCTAAACAAATAATATGAGAAGCTGGGTTCTATGAAGAAAAACGTGGCGACAGAATTGGCGGAAGACTCATTAACAACCTGCGATATTCAGATGATACAACTTTGCTTGCTGAAAGTGAAGAGGACTTGAAACATTTACTAATGAAGATCACACAGCACAGCCTTCGGTATGGATTGCATCTCAATGTCAGGAAAAGAAAAATCCTCACCAATGGACCAATAAACAACATTCTTATCAACAGAGAAGAGATTGAAGTTGTCAAGGACTTCATTCTTCTTGGATCAACTATCTACACTCGAGGAAGCAGCAGTCAAGAGATCAGATGACGTATTACAACGGGCAAATCTGCTGCACAGGAACTTTTTAAAGTGTTGAAGAGCAGAGATGTCAGCTTGAGGACTAAGGTGGGCCTGACCCAAGCCAGAAAATTTTCAATAACCTCATATGGATGCAAAAGCTGGACAGTGAATAAGGAAGATCATAGGACAATTGATGCCTTTGAGTTGTGGTGTTGGAGGAGAATACTAAAAGTGCCATGGACTGCCAAAAGAACCAATAAATCTGTTTTGGAAGAAGTGCAGCCAGAGTGCTCCTTGGAGGCCAGGATGGCTAAGGTTTGTCTCTCCTACTTTGGATATGTTGTCCGGAGGGAATAGTCGCTGGAGAAGGATGTCATGCTGGGTAAGGTGGAGGGTCAGAGAAAAAGAGGAAGACCCCCAACGAGATAGATTGACCAGGTGGCATCATTGATGGCGTCAAGTGTGGCAGCGGTGGTGAGGTTGGCCCAGGATTAGACATTGTTTCGTTCTGCTGTGCATGGGGTCGCTATGAGTCGGTTCCAACTTGATGGCACCTGACAACAACAACAGCAACAATGAGGTTATTGAAAATACTGTGTCTTGAGTCAGGAACACCTTACTCCTCAAACTGACCCTTAGTGAAATGCTAAATAAATGATTAATCCTGAGTGAGACTTTTTGAAGATGAAAATTTAACTTAATAAACAATCTCTTAATGAATTTAGGCCAAAAGAGAAACAGAATCACAGGAATGCACAACTAAAATAATTTTGTAATATTGATTAAATTAATACATGTGAAAGCTTATATTTGTAGATTTAAAATATACTTAGCATTTTGGAAACTAATGTACAGTCACAGAGGGGCTTATAATGAAATAACATTCTATTTTTAGGGATAAGAAACTGAAGTTCAAAGAGAATAAAATACTTTTCTAGGAGACTAGGGAATACAATTGCAATTTGAAGTTTGTTTCTTGTGGTTAGCAGTCCAGTGCTGATCCTACAGTACCAGAGGTTTAGGATTAGGGACTTCCCTAATAGGGAACTTATGGAACCTCTCTAATGACTTCTTTAATTTCACTAGTGAAATCTACACATGTTGACTATATTTGCCAAATAAGGTCAATGTATAGGGGTTAGAACATGAACACATCTTTTGGGGGAGCACAGTATAATTTATAGCAATGGAATTTCAGAGTACAACATATATTGGGGGCTCAGATATTCAATTAATCACCAACTGAGATTTGAGCCCTAAGGAAATGAGGGACACAGGAAAAGATTATTTTTAAAAGGATGAGTAAAGCCAATTGTGATAGAGATTGGTTTTTAAATTAACTCTTTCATATATTATCTTGGAGTCCTGGTGTGGCGCTGTAGCTTAGTGTGCTAGACAGCAAAGTTGGTTTGAAAGGCAAGGTTGGTGGTTCAAGCTCACCATTCACTCCTTGAAAACCCTCTGGAGGGTGGCTATAGGTCAGAACCAACTCAATGGCACTTAACAACAACAACAATACATTATATTATTTCTTTAGAAAGAAAATCCAAAGACTTTGCTGGGTACATGGACACTAAGGATTGTATTTGCTTATGTACCTTCACCTTGGTATGGCCAAGTGCTTGAGCTCCAGACAAGGATATGTGAGCAAAAGACATAAAGTATCTGGGTCATGCATTAAAAGTGAAGAGGCATTATCATCACTTGGTCTTTGTACCTTTCTATTCACTAGAAAATAGACTGGTGAAGGGAACCAAAGTGGAACTATTAGGCCACAATCTGAAATTCACAAGTTTAGAAAGTCAATGCCACACTGAAACATGTTATCACAGCCCTGGGCTTCTTATATTTTGGACTGTACTGTGAATGAACATTAAAATTCTATCTTGTTCAGCCACTGCGATTTTGGCATTTGTTAAGAAACTTGATCATTATCTTTCCTATTACACCAATGGAGGTTGCTCATAGCAACATTAAAAGTGGGAGAGTGACAAGCACAAACTTGAAATTCTTGCCTCAAGGCATGGAATTAAATGCAAGGACTTTAAACAGAGAGAATATTTTGGTGCTTTCACTTGTAAAGAGGATTTTATTAAATTTCAAATTCAGGGATTGCTTTTAAAGACAGGAATGTGCAACAATGCTAGCTACACAATCTCTCAAGCACCTTAACAATAGGGAAATATTAAGTAGAGATCATGGATAATTTAAGCCAGAAAACATGAAAAAATGTTCACTGAATCTCTTTTGTCTCAGAAAATTTGACTTTTCTTTTTTAACACTAGAAAGATAATACTTTCCTTCATGAACTCCATCATTTTTTTTCTCCTTAATTAAGAAAATTATTTCAATGCAACAAGCACTAATGGTAAAATGCAGAGGCCAGCCAAGGAAAATATTAACACACAAAAGAATTTAAATAAATTAAGAAAAAAAATTACATGGTAAAAACTTTAGGAGCTATTTGTGGGAATGGAAACAAAAGAGCATGACAAAAGGGAAATTAAAACTTTTCAAGAAGCTCAATTCACTGAAAGAGTACACCCAACCACAGAACTCACATTCAGCCTTGTATTCTAACAAAGCTGTATGCCAGGTTATCTTTGTATCCCAAAACTGCTGCTTTCCTTGGGGTATTGATCTCTACTTAATGATGACATGGAATCAACAAAAATCCCTCTAATGTAAAACTGAAACAAAACAAAAGCCTACTACTTTAGAAGATATGACCTGTCATGCTGTATCACTAACCTTGAATGAAGTTTTTCTGAGTTCAAAGTCGGTGATAAAGACATTTTCCAGTTCCAGGTTACCTCGCATACTTAAGCTAATGATTCAAATTTGGATGTGAAATAAGCTTCCTGAACTTAATACATCCAAATTAGAGTTCTGGGTTCCCTCATTCTCGCCTTTTATCAAATAGCAATTTGTTTTTCCAAGCTCCCCATTTCTGTATTTGGTATTCTCAATCGTTAAGTTGCCAGTATAAAAAGACATTTAGTTCTCATCCTTGGTTTCTGCTGTTCCCTAATATCCCAAGTACAATTCTTCAGCAAATTGACAGGATCTTTAAACTATATCTGACTACATCTCACAACTTCTACTTTGATAGCTTCCAGTTGGGTTGAAGGTGTTCAAACTAACACCTTCTTTTGCCTGGAAGAGGACAGTGGTCTAGCTGATATCTCATTGTTCTTTCTTATTCCTCTAATAGCTACTAAACTATGTTTTACCTGTTTATCTTTTGGCAAATTACCTAATTTATCTATATATTTCAATTATTCTCTTATAAAATAAAGCCAACAATAATACGAAAATAAATATTCCATACATTTCATTTAGAAGGATGCTTAGCATACAGCAAACATACAATAAATGTATGTGGGTTACTATATGTGAGTGGAAGTCAACAAGTATATGGACAATGGAATGAAAAGATAAATGAAAATTTTCAAATGAACTTTTTAAAGTCTTGTTTTTATATGCTATTATATACTTTGTTGTTGTTTGGTGCCATCGAGTCAGTACCAACCCATAGCGAACTAATACACAGCAGAACGAAACACTGCCCGATCCTGGGCCAACCTCACTACTGTAGCCATGCTTGACATGGACAAGTCAAATAATACTACTACTAAAGTTCCAGTTCATGAATATTTAGGTTTACTCAAACATGTCTTTATGATCTGGTAGATGGCTGAAGGCCTGTTCTCTCTGTAATACACTTGTCTTAGTTTCCTTAGGGTGCCTTCAAAAAAAAAAAAAAAGCTCTGATCGAAACAGTGGCTTCTGGAATCAGCTGGGCCAGTTAAATTCAAGGCAGAGAAGTCAGCTCAGAAAGGTATGGTGACTGGTTTTTTTTTTAAAACTACAAAGGGGTAATCTTGAAAGAATTTCTCAAAGGATACTGGATGATCATGGGGACTTATTATAAAGAAGTTCTAAGAATATTGAAATTTGCATTGGTGAAAAAAAGACCAGGAAAATTGCACTAAGGAGTTTCCTGTTTTTGCTTTTCTTTCTCGTCACAACTATGCACTCACTCACTCTCTGAGAGCAATAAGGGCTATACTATAAGAATTTTATTGCAAAACCTTATCCTGGAAAACGGTATTAGTTGGACTGCTGACTCAAGGTCAGCTGTTTGAAACTAACAGTCATTCCATGGAAGAAAGATGTGACTTTCTGCTCACATAAAGATTTACAGCCTCAGAAACCTAGGCAGTGTCACTATGAGTCAGAACAGACTCCACACTGTGTTGTCTTGGTGTGGTGCTGTGGATTGTTTGAACTGCAAGGTCATTGATTCAAGCTCACAAGCTGCTCCTCAGAAACCCTATCTCTACTTGCTGCCTATGAGTTGGAACTGACTCAACAGAACTTAACAAAAACACGAACAGCACATACAAACTTTTAGTCCATAAGGGTTAATGCGTCAGACTGTAAAGCCATTTGAATTGCAAGGTCAGTGGTTCAAGCTCACCAGCTGCCACTCCTAACCCTATACAAGGTCGTTATGGGTTGGAACTGACTCGATGGCACTTAACAACAACAACAACAGATAGAAGATTTAAAAATTATTTCACATTTATACTGCTTTGGTGCTTTAAACTTTCCAAAAGATACCTAAAAAAAAAATAATAAAATAAACCATAAAAGTGTGCTTAATAGATCATGAAAACAATAAAGGTAAATTATATAAATGAAAGATATAAAGAGCAATAGTAAGAATTCAGTAAATGTGTCTTAAAATACATTACCCAAAGATTAAGAAGGAATTACAAATTGGATGCTAGATTAGAAGGAAAATCATAGAATGAAAATAATACATTTCTAAAACAGAACGTAAAGTGATTGTTTTTGTTACTGTTAGGTACCTTTGAGTCAGTTCCAACTCAAAACGACCTTATCCACAACAGAAGGAAACACTGCCCAATCCTGAGTCAACCCCTCAATCATTGTTATGCATGAGCCCTTGGCTGTTGCTACTGTACCAATAGATTTCATTAGGGAATCTTCTTCATTGCTGACCCTACATTAGCAAGCATTAAGTACTTCTCCAAGGACTGGTTCCTCCTGGTAATATGAGGGAGGAAACCTTGCCATCCTGGCCTCTAAGGAAAAATTCTGACTGTCCTTCTTCCAACACAGATTTGTTTGTTCTTCTGGCAGTCAATAATACTTTTAATATTCTTCTCCAATACCATAACGCAAAATGCATCAATTCTTCTTCGGTCTTCCATATTCATTGTCCAACTTTCCCATGCAAATGCAGTTGCTGTAAGTGCTGTTAAGTGAGATGGTTCCAACCCATACCAACCCTAATTAATTTATCTTATAAAATGTAGTCTATACTCAATAAAGTAAAAGGTAGATAATAATAACAATAAAAAAGAAATTAATAAAATAAATACAAAAGATAGATTCAATGAAGCCAAAAGTCAATTATTTGAGACCATAGAAAACTCACATATAGTTAAATTAATCAAGAAAAAAAGAGCAACTAAAGAAATGCTAAAAGAGACATAATTACAGCTGCAGCAGAGACATAAAAGATAAACATTAGGCATTTTATTCCAATAAATTTGATTTAAAAAATGAAGCATAAAATTTCCAGATAAAAATAAATAGGAAGAAATAGAAATAATTTTAGTACTCTCATGACTCAATAAATTTGATTAAAAATATTCACAAAAAGAGAATACCAGATATTTTAAGGCACTGCTATTCTTGACAGTTTCTTTCTTTTTTTTTTTTAAGTTTTTATTTTGAATTGAGTGATAGTTTACATGGGAGAACATTAGCTGTATTTTCATCCTATCGTGTTTCATTTCATTGCAATGATTACAGTCCCCTCCACACATCATCAAACAATCAAAGTGTACACCCCACAACCTACTCCTGGCCATCAGCACACAGGCCTTCTTCCTCCCTGAGTCCAGAATTCCCAACCACTCCATCTCTCCATGTCATAGTCTCTGCCTCCATCTCTGTTGTCACAGCTTCTCTGGGTAGGGTCCTGTACTCCCCTCTTCTCCCTTGATGGTCCCAGGGACCACTGCTCTTGGACTACAAAATCAACCACTTCCCTCCTTTTGTTACAAAATGTCTACCTTTATATTTCCAATACTCACAGTCAATCCTGATAGCAATTATTCACTATTGAACCACAAGAGTCTTATGCCCATCTCCTTTCATCAGCACCATTCAGAAAGTTGGGAAACCACTCAGTGGAGCTTCTACCTTCCCGACATCCTCTGGAACCAGGCTCCTCTTGAAAGCTTGTAAGCCAGTCACTTCTTGCCTTTGTAACCAAACCCTAACAATTTCTTTTTGTTCTAAATTATTAGACCCTCAAAAGTCTATCTTTTAGAATGTTCAAAATGGTAGTATGATTTGACATTTTAAGATTAGAGTATGCCTTCATCATTTTCTCAATGCCAGCATTCTTTGAACTGCAAGATCAGCGGTTCAAGCTAACCAGCAGCTCCTTGGAAACCCTATACAGGATCACTATGGGTTGGAACCGACTCGAGGGCCCTTCACAATAACAACAACAGCATTCTTTAGTTAACAATACCTTTAACTAAAAATTAAGTGAGAAAAATATATCTTAAGCATGAGAGACACTATTTGTCTATAACACATACTCAAAAACATATGAAATTAGTAAAAGCATGGGTAGACACTGAATTATTTGTTAGTCTAATCCTGCCAAGTTTAATCATTTTGTGAAACTCAGAAAACAATTGAAAAAAGGTAATTAGAAGCATTGAGTTGTATGAATTAAACTTTTAATTAATCATTATATTTAGTTTAAAATGACATTATAGAAGACTGCATTTCCTAGATTCAATTATTTTCTTTGTATTGTAGAAATTATTACTTATTTTAATGGTAAGTCCAGATTTAGGTCATTGTAGTAGTTGTTGGTGCCAGCCAGTCAGTTCTGACTCATAGTGACCCTGTATATGGTTTCCAAGGAGTGATTGGTGGGTTTGCACCATCAAATTTGTGGTTAGCAGTTCAGTTCTGATTCTACAGTATAATATCAGGAGGCCTAATTGTAGACAGAGTGCCATAAAAATAATTCTCACTTGGCAATTATTAATAAATTTAAACTTCATAATTTATGTCAACCTCAATATATTTAAAAGGTCAAGAAACTACTTGTCCTTATTGTAATGGTATTAAGAAGGAAATGTGTTAAATTGGCAATATTTAATTACTATAATATGCTCATTTATGCTTTGGAATAGAAAATGAAACTTCTGGCATGCCTGAAAAACAAGTTGTATCAATTCCGACATAAGAGAAGACTTACCAAATAAGTTTGTAGTGTATCACAAACCCGCTTACACACTACACACCAGACTCGAAGGATCATCATTGTTGTTGTTAAGTGTCATCAAGTCGGTTCTGCCTCAGAGCAACCCTATTCAAAGAACCAAGAAAGAAAACTTCTCAACTCTTCATTAACACAGTTTCAGAAATCCTAAACCATACATTAGCAATTGAAATACAGTCATGCACACACACACACACACACACACACAAACACATATGTTGCTATTATTAAGTGTTGT
>NW_006408771.1:3108394-3135159 GCF_000296735.1 Chrysochloris asiatica | reverse complement strand
GAACCGACTCGAAGGCACTTACCATATACATATTTATGCATTGCTATTGTTATTGCTAAGTGCCATAGAGTAGGTTCTGACTCACAGAGACCCTGTATAGGGAATCTTCAATATTTTAATGTTGACTGTTGCTTCAAATAAAATTCAATAGTCAATGCAACTCTAATATGAATGTCAATAGTAACTTTCCCTGAAACTTTTAGGAGGCAATTCTCAAATTTATCTAGAAAATAAATGGGTAAAAATTATACAAGATGAAACTAAAGAATTAAAACAATTTTGGGTGTACTTTTCTTACATTAACGTGGCTTTGGTGGTACAGAGTAATAAAAGGTCGGTAATTTGTACCCCTAAACCATATGGACAAAAGATGGGTCAGTTTGCTTTCCTAAAGAAAATTCAGTCTTGGAAATCCTTTGGTAAAATTCTATTTTGTTCTGTAGGGTCACTATAAATTAGAATCAATTCAATAGCATGCAACAGCAACCATATCATCAGGGATATCCAAAGAGCCAGTAGAATGAATATAGAGTACAGACACCAAAAACAGACTTTAAGCATATTTTATGACAGTGAAAATTTCAGGAAAATGATATAATTTAAACAGCAGCAACAACTGGTTGCCTATATTAAAGCAAAAATATAAATATAAATTGAATGTATAAACAGAAAAAAAATATATATATATATACACACACACACACAGAATTCATATTGCAAACTACCTATGAGATAGTCACATAGAGAAACATTTTTACAGATATAAATTGTTTTAAGTATGTATTAATATCACAATCTGGTTTCTTACAATTGTGTTTATCTTGTAATTTTTTGTTGAATGTTGGACATCATATACAAAATGTTGTAGACTGAGGAAAAAGACACTGACATCTGGAAATGCTATTTCCTCTAGTTTAGTGTAGTTTGGGTGTTTTTTTTTTTTCCCTCCTCTTCTGGCTATTATTTTACCAAGACACATTTGCTTCATTTGTTTATTATTCTGGCAGTACACAGTACTTTACATATTCTTCACCAACCAATAACTGAAATGCACCGACTCTTTTCGGGTCTTCCTTAATATTGTTCAACTTTTACATGCATATGAGGCATTTGAAAATACCATGACTTGGGTCAGGCAACCTTAGTCCTCAAGTTGACATCTTTACTTATTTTTTAAAAGATTTTATTGTAAATTATGTGATAGTTGACATGGGAGAACATTAGATTTACATTCACCCTATTGTATATTATTTTACTGCTATAATTACAATCCCCTCCACGCATCATCGAACAACCAAAGGGTATACCCTGCAAGCCTGCCCCTTGGTCATCAGCACACAGCCCCTCTTCCTTTATGTGTCTAGAGTCCCCAGCCACTCCATCTCTCCATGTCATCCTCTCTGCCTTCATCTCTGGCATCACTCTTTCTCTGGGTAGGGTCCTGCACTCCATTTTTCTCCCTTGATGGTCACAGGGACCTCTGCTCCTGGACTGCAAAGTCAACCACTCCCCTCCTTTTGCTACAAAACATCTACCTTTACATTTCCAACCCTCATAGTCAGTCTTGATAGCAATTATTCACTATTGTACCACAAGAGTCCTATCCCCATTTCCTTTCATCAGCCCCACCCCGACAGATTGGATACTACTCAGTGGAGATTCTACCTTCCTCCACGTCTTCTGGATCTAGGCTCCCTCTTGAAACCTTGTAAGCCGTCACTTCTTGCCTTTGTAGCCCCCCCCCCCCCATTTGGGTAGCCAGTGTCCAAGTTGCCTATCCCAGTCTACGCTGTGTACTGTACCGAGGGGGTGGGAATGATCCTTGCTGTAAAGACTCGTTCGTTCTTTTGAGCTACTGCACCCATAGGTGTAGGTCAAGTTCATCAAATTGCATCAGAATACTCTTCTTTTTCTCTCTTCCTTCTTCTTCTTGTCAAATTCTAATCATCCAGCCATTGAAGTCAGGTCAAGTGGATATTATCTGTGAGTGTGGGTGTTCTTGTGTATATCTGCTCACTTCTTATCAGGTGGACACTTTACTCTCCACTCTAGTCCTCTGTGGCTATGTCATTCTCTGGGTCCAGGAGTCCCCAGGTCTTGCCATACTGCTGGCCAACCAGGAGTCTTTTGAATATGGTGGGACTTAGCTCACAGCTTCATTGCTGTTTTTCCCTTCCTTCCTTTTATCTGTGACCAACATGGTCAACAGTCAGACCACATGCCTTTTTGTGTATTCCCACTGAGTCTTAGTATTGGAAGGGGGTTTGCCCTGAGGAGACCTGACCACTTGCCTTGATGTCTCCTGGGCAAGCCACTTGCTTGTTCTTGTAGTAGTCAATTGGACTGCTGTTACTGTTTTTCATTTTTCATGTCAGTCTTTCTTTTCAAGAATTATCTTCTGTTCTTCTAGCCACTCCAGGCTGGTCTGCTTGTCCTTTAAAGTGGAGATTTCCCACCTCAGAAGATTCTGGATGGGGTTCAGTTATTACATCTTTACTTTTTAACACTTTTTTCCCCCCACAGATTTGCCTACTATAAAATAACTTTAGTTTTCTTGATTGTTGTTTCCATGAACATTGATTGTGCATCCAAGCAAAATGAAGTCTTTAAAATAACTTCTACATTTTCTCCATTTATCTTGATGTTATTGATAAGTCCAATCATGAGGATTTTCATTTTGTTTACATTGAGATGCAATCCATTCTAAAGGCTTTAGTCTTTTATCTCCATCAGTAAATATTTCAATAATAATTGCATTAACTGCTTTTTGTAGGTGTATGGATTTCATTCTATCACAGATAGTATTATATTTCAAGATAGATTTTAAAATTTTCTTTAGATGATGAATGAAATATGATTCCTATTCAGTTAAATAGTCAATACCTGTCCATTTAACTTGCTAATGTCTAAAAATCTATCTTTATGTGATGTACTTCGTTTTGACAACTTACAATTTCTTAGATTCATACTTTGTACATTCCACACTGTAATTATTAATGGATATTTGAAGGTTTTCTTCTCATTTTGAGTTATACTCCACCAGCAAATGAAGGTCTCAAACTTTACTTCATCCACTTCATTAAGGTGAACTCAACTTTGAGTATGAATCTCTTTCCTAGTTGTATTTTGAGTGCCATTCCACTTGAGGATCTCATTTACTAGTCCTATATCAGACAATGATCATTTGCTTTTCATAAAGTTTTCTCTGACTAACCATTCAGAAGTGATTCATCTATCTTTCTTCCTAGTGTATATTAGTTGGGAAGCTTGTTTGAAACGTGTCCACCATGGGTGACTCTATTGGTATTTAACATACTCATAGCATATCGTCAATCATTACAATGACAGATAATTACAATTGCAGGACAATAAACTGAAAAATGACTGGTTAGCATTTCTGTGTTGTTGTTGTTGTTAAGTGCAGTTGAGTCTATTCTGATCCATAACAACCCTGTATAGGGTTTCTGAGGAGCAGCTGGTGAGCTTGAATCACTGACCTTGCAGTTCAAACAGCTTTGAAGTCTGGCACATTAACCCAGAGTGCCACACCAGGAATCCTGTGGTGGTGGTGGTGGTAATGTGCCGTGGAGTGGGATCAACTCATAGCGATGACTCTTGTAGTAGTTTCTAATTCCTATCATACTTTAAGCTTTCTTATCTCTATCCAAACCCTCACTGCCAAAAAATGTGTGAAATGGAGTGCACAATAGGCAAAGTATAAATTTTGAATTTTACTGAAGTTGAATACACACGTTCCTTAAAAATGCAATATGTCTCTATATAAAGCCATATTCATGAATTTGAATGCCTATTCAACTTCTCTACTCAGAGTTCTGAATGTAAGATATAATTTTTCGAAAACTGAATTTTAGTTTGCCAAACCCTGCCTTCAAATGAGAACTTCAATCGTTTAGTTGCTCTGATAAAAAAAATAATGAAGTCATACCCAACTTTAGTCTGTCATACCTTATATCCAATCCATCAAAGAACCCTGTTAATAGCTTTTTCCAAATATTTCTAAAATCTGATTATTCCTCACCATTTTTATTACTACTATCTTCATTCACACAACCATCTTTTACTCTCTCCTGAAACCCTGCAAGAACCTCAAATCCAGTTCACAGTTTCTACAGTAAAAGACACAAAAACTTAACAGAGTCACCATGCACTCTTTATCATTGGTAGATATATAAATGGATCAGATTAGCTATTATGAATTTAGTAGAGAATATCAAAGGTAATGCTGTTGTTAAGTGTCATGGAGTCAGTTTGACTAATAGTAACCCTGTAAAAGGTTTCCAAGGAGAAGCTGATGGGTTTACATTGACAACGTTGTAGTTAGCAGCCCACTGTTTATCCTACATCACCAACCAGAACTCCATAAAAGGTGATATTTGACATAAATTACAAAATGTAGAATTCATCATAATGCATGCATATGAGTTGTCTCTTGGGAGGGGTGGGATGATATGACACTTTTACCATTTTAAAGATAATTTTCTAAATGGGTTTAAGATATATATAAAGTTTCAAATAAAATTTTCAGAATAGTTTTGTGCATGTGTTTATCATGTTAGTGAAAGGTAGACCTTATTCAATAAAGCCAAAAACCTAGAAGCCAGAAGTGGTAATAATAAATGCAATACACACTGTATAATTTCTTCCTTTTCATATACTACCCAGGTTCTTTTTATAAATTTACTAATGATTTTGAACAATCACCCTAGAGATACTTACTATTGTTTCTT
This sequence comes from Chrysochloris asiatica, assembly GCF_000296735.1. Taxonomy (NCBI): domain Eukaryota; kingdom Metazoa; phylum Chordata; class Mammalia; order Afrosoricida; family Chrysochloridae; genus Chrysochloris; species Chrysochloris asiatica. The sequence goes on along the minus strand of NW_006408771.1, from coordinate 3,130,411 downwards.
TCTTTTATATATTAAAGCCAAGAGAGATGTAACAAAATTATTCTAATACTTTTTGGATATTGTTGAGGAAAGACACAGAAGAACATACATCAATTCAATATTTTACATATGTACAATTCAATGACATTTAATTCCTTCTTCATATTGTACAGCCATTCTCACCCTTCTTTTAAAAACTGATTCCCTCCCATTACAAAAATTCACTACACCTTAAATTTCCTAGCTAATCTTTTGAGTTGTTATTATCAATCTCATCCAGATGAATAGAGATCAGTTGGAAAACTGCCTTGCAACTTGAGAGAACCAAGGCATTATGGAAACTACTAAACACAGTGTTTAGGAGAAACACTAAACCCAATATTTGGGCAGCTAACTGAGTTGTTGCATGAAAGCATGATCCTAAACCTTCAAACCAAGAAACAAAATTCCATGAAAAATTTAATGTAATTTTGCAGCCTCAGCATTTGATCTCTTATTATTGTTGCAAACATTTATGGTGATGAAAAAAAACTCATTGACTATGGGTAATGTTATACAATCTTTGGAAACAAAGAGGAAGGATCAGTAGTTGGAAAATATAGCCTTGGTGATAGAAATGCCATTGAAAATTGCATGACAGAATTGTGCAAAACCAATGACTTATTAATTGCAAATGCCTTTTTTAAACAACATAAACGACAATAATATACATAGACCTCACCAGATGGAATACACAGGAATCAAATGTTTGTGGGAAAAAGATAGTAGAAAAATCAAAACAGGAGTAGATTACGGAATAGACCATTAATTTGTTCATATGCAAGTTCAGGATGAAGCTGAAGAAAATTAAAACAACTTTACAAGAGCCAAAATATGACTTCGGTTATAAGCCATCTGAATTTTGAGAGCCTCTCAAGAGCAGATTCGATCTAATAGACACTAATGACTGAAGACTGTGGATGACATCAAGAACATCATACAGAAAAAAGAAGAAAGTTATTAAAAAGACAGGAAAGAAAGAAGAGATAATGAAATTTGCTCTATAGCATAGACATACTAAAGTAAATTGAAGAAATGAAGAAGTCAAATTGCTGAACAGGAAATTTAAAAGGGCAGCTTGAGAAGACAAAGTCAATTATGATAACTAAATGTGCAAAGACCTGGAGTTAGAAAACCAAAAGGGAGTTAGGAAGCCAGAAGGGAATAGTACACTCCATATTTCTCAAGCTGAAAGAACTGAAGAAAAAATTAAAACCTCAACTTGAAATGTCAAAGGATTCTATGTGAAAATACTTAACAATGGAGAAAACACTAAAAGAAGATGGAAATTATCCACAGAATCAATGTACCAAAAAGAGATGGCCGATGTTCAACCCTTTCAAGATGCAGTACATGGTCAAGAACTAATGATACTGAAGGAAGAAGGCCAAGCACCACTGAAAGCACTGAAGAAAAACAAAGTTCCCGGAACTGATAGATTGAATACAAAGTGAAATGTTTCTGCAAACTGATGCAACACTAGTGGCACTCACTCATTTATGCCAAGAAATTTGGAAGAGCCATACTTGGCTAACCAATCAGAAGAGATCCATATTTTGTCCTTTCCAAAGTCATTTGAACCACAAGGTCGGTGGTTCAAGTTCACCAGCTTCTCCTTAGAAACCCTATACAGGGTCGCTATGGGTTGGAATCAACTCGATGGCACTTAACAACAACAATAAGGAGAGGTGACACAACAGAATGTGGAAATGATTGAATAATATTGTTACTCTTGTATCCACATAAAATTCAAAACTTGCTGCTGTAGTACATTGACAGAGAACTACTGTAAAATGAGAACCAGATGTAAATGAGGACATGGAGCTAAGGACATCATTGCTGATACCAGATGGATCTTGGCTGAAAGAAGAAAATATCACAATGATGTTTACTTGTGTTTTATTGACTATGACAAGACAAAACATACACACACTGAGTGTTTGGGTCATGACAAACCATGGATAACACTGAAGAATGAGTATTTTAGAACATGTATTTATGTTCATGAGGAATCTGTATGTAGACAAAGAGACAGCCATCCCAACAGAACCAAGGGATACTGAATGGTTTGAAATCAGGACAGTTGTGCACCACGATGGTATTCTTTCACCATAACTATTCAATCTGTATGCTGAGCAAATAATCAGAGAAATTGGATTATATGAAGAAGAATGTGGCATCAGGATCAGAGGAAGAGTCATTAACAACCTGTGATATATACATGATACAACCTTGACTGCAGGAACCAAAGAGGACTCAAAACACTGTTGAAGATCAAAGACCAGAGACTTCAATATCGATTGACCTCAGTGGAAAAAAATCAAAACTTGTCACAACTTGACGAATGAATATCATCATGATAAATGGAGAAAAGACTGAAGTTGTCTAAGACTTCGTTTTGTCTTAATCCACAATTAATACTCACGCAAGCAGCAGCCAAGAAATCAACTGATGAATTGCTATAGGCAATCTGCTACTCAAGATGTCTTTAAAGTGTTCTGGAGCAAAGATACAAGTTTAAGGAATAAGGTGTTTTTGATGAAACCATTTTATTTTAATAGCCTCATATGCATATGAAAGTTGGACAATGAATAAGGATTGCCTTAGAAGAATTGGTGTTGGAGAAGAATATTGATGCTACCGTGGGCTCCCAGAAGAACAAACAGGTCTGTGTTGGAGAAAGCACAGGCACAACATTCCTTAAACACCAGGATGGTGAGACATCATTTCTTATATTTCTGACTTGTTATCAGGAGGGACCAGTATCTGGAGAAGGACATCATGCTTGGTAAAGTAGAGGGTCAGCTGAAAAGAGGAAGACCCCCAGTGAAATGTATTGGCACAGTGACAGCTACAATTGGCTCAAGTTTAGCAGCAATTGTGTGGATAGCATAGGACTGGACAGTGTTTGGTTCTGTTGTGCATAGGATCACTATGGGTTAGAACCAACCCAATGGCACCTAACAACAATACCAACATACAACTCAATAATGTACATGCTGTCAATAAATTAAATACCAGCAAAAAGTTGAATTCTAGAGATGTTTAACTCAATATTCCATAGCTAGTAAGTGGCAAAGCCAAGATGAAGTTAGATGTATTTTGACTTCAAACATTAAGAAAAAAAGGAAAGAAAAAAACACATACACATTTTATTTTTGGATTGGCACACGGTATTTTAACTTTCATACTATGCAGTGATATAAAAGATATGTGGGAAAGAGTATGTTTAGAAAACACGTGGTTATTGTGGAGTTCTGGTGTGGCGCTGTAGGATAAAGCCCTGACTGCAAAGTTGGTTTCAACCACAAGGTCCATGGTTCAACCTCACCAGACGATCCTTGGAAACTCTATACAGGGTTGCTATGAGTTGGAACCAATTCAATGGCACTTTGCCACAACAAGTGTGGTGCTGTAGGATAAGCACTGAATTGCTAATCTAAAGATGTACAATTAAAACTCATCAGCTGCTACTTGGAAACACTACAGAAAGTTGCTATGAGTCTGTCAGAATTGTCTCAAGTGCAATTAACAGCAACAATAGTAGTTTTTATAATTTCATAATTACTTTTTAAGGACAAATTGGTATTGACATTTAAAATTTAAATATGCCTACCACTTCACTCAATCTTTGCACTTTTAGGCTTTAAGCTCTTATTTATTTTCTGTTTGATTTTCTTTCTTTTTCTCACACATAGAAGAAATCTGACTATAATTGTTGCAGCAGGTCAGGGATAATCATTCTCACTTGGCTTTTTGAAAATGAAATTACACAAATATGAAACAAAAGGTGGAAGAGAATGTAGGAAGTGCCTAGCTTAATCTTTTATTTGATAGTTATCAAAATCGAGACTAGAAAGAAACATTAAACAACAAACCTGATATCATGGGTGGATTCTCATAGCAACCCTACTAACATAGAATAAAGAAAAATAGGCACATGTGGCTGCTAAGGCTATAAATCTTTACCACTGCCACATCTTTCTCCTATGGTTAAATAGCTATATGTAATCACACAGTTAATTAATTCAAAATAGAATTAGAATAGAATATTTGTTTCCTTATTTTAGTATTGGTGGTAGTTATGTGCTGTGGAGTCGGTTCTGATTCATAGCAACCCTGCATAGGGTTTCTGAGGCTGTACATTTTTACAGGAGCAGAAAGCCTCATTTTCCTTACATGGAGCAGTTGGTAGATTCAAACTACTGACCTTGCAGTTAGCAGCTCAGCTTATAAGCCACTATGCTACCTGAGCTCCTTTATTCTAATATTGGAGACTCTTATTCTACATATGAATTCCTGGTGTGGTGCTGTAGGGTAAGCACTGAACTACTAACCACAAGCTAATTAATTACAAGTTCAGCAACTCAAATACATCAGCCATTCCTTGGAAACCATATACAGGGTGCTATGAGTCGGAACTAACTGCATGGCACTTAACATCAACATTCCACAGATTTCTTGTTATTTATGTGATTTTTGAAGATGTGATATTCTGTAGATATTTTGTTATTCATGGAAAATAATTAGTATCAGCCACAGTTTAAGAGATCTGTTTTTCTCTATAAAATATGCCAAAATATCTTATTGTAATGAAGATGAAGAGATAAAAATGTTGCCTCAGGCAGAAAAACATACCATATTTGAAATCATTGCTAAGAATAACTTTCATAACCTCTGTCAGTAAATATTATACCTCACAATGCTCTATGCTACAAACTAGCAATAGTACAGTACATAAAATGAGGAGAATGGTCTAAAATATTTTTCAAACATAAAACAATAGTTAAATTGTTAAAATACTCTAATCATGGCAATGTTACAATTCCAATATTAAAGTGCCCCAATGCTTCCTGGTATGACACTGTAGGATAAGCGCTTGATCACAAGGAAATTTGAATTGCAAGGTTGGCTGTTCAAACACACTACCTGTTCCTTGGAATCTTTATATAGGAATGTCATGAGTCAGACCTGACTTGAAGGTGCTTAACTGTAACAATAATGCTTCCTGACCAGTACTACAACCTTTGCTCAGCGCTCCCCCTAACATATCTTTGTGTATGCTATATCATATGCCTTTTTTTGGGGATCTTGATTTTACTTATATGGGATTGATTTTTTGAAATCTTTCTCTACATGAAAAATAGAACTTCCATTTTCCTTTTAAGAATACCAGAGGGGTTCTTCTTGTTTCTACAGCAGTGGATAGTCAGGTAGGGAAATCTCCTTGCTAGAGAGGGGCTGAGATCTCATGCAAGAAGCACTCACAGAACAATTCCAGAGCTCTAGGTCGACTATAAGGTCCAGGACATCAGTTTCCCGTACTCGCAAGCCAAAAAATCACAATATTAAAGAAAATACTGCTAGTTAGGAATCAGGAAACGGGACTCCCTCTGTGGCTACACCACCCTGGCAGAGTTTCAAGGGTGGGGCTACAGCCATTCTAGCTCAGTAAACCTTCTCTAAAAACTGTGCAGAGACACTTGCATAAAGAGGAGCGGGAGACTCTACACATTTCTCCCACATCTGCCCTGGAGCACCTTCTTCGCTCAGCCGGGACGCCATCAGGCGGGGTGGAAGTGCAACCCCCAAAATCAGCCCTGACTCCGCTGTACCCCCAAGGTACAGAGAGAGGGAGTTTGGCGGTCACTAATGACATCAGCTGGAGGGACACAGCCCTAAGATTGATTTGAGCTAGACCCTTGGTGGCTGTGCACCTTGGAGTAGGTTCAGACTCCAGGCAACCCTCTGCAGGGTTTCCGGGGGGATGGGTCTTTGTGGGAGTGGAGCGCCTCACCTTTCTCCCATGGAGCAGCTGGTGGTTTCAAACTGCTGACCTTGTGATTTGCAGCCCCATTTGTGGCCACTGTGCTACCTGGGTTCCATGTGCAGGACCCTTATAAAACAATCTGTAAAATCCCAACATAATAGGACTCAACCATATGGCGAACTGTGGTGTGCATACACAGACACCTAACCGACCTTCAAAGACAAAAATGGTGGACAATCTTTCTCCCATTATCTTCTCAATATCTACCTGCACACCTCTGCTGTAGTGACTAGAGGAGGTGCCTGAGCAAGCGGACACTCTCACCCACTGCAGGAGGCTTCTACCATGCACACACACTGGCTGTGTAGCTTGGGACAGTCGACCACAGCTTCATTTCTGTTCCAAAGTGGTGGTATTTGTCTTTGCATTTATATTACTTCTGCTTTTGGTCCTTTTAATCACACATCTTTCTTGGTGGTTGGAGCCTTTTTTCCCTACATTACCAAAGAAGAGACAGCAATTATGGCCATATAGCCAAGCTATAAGCATTCCCCATTATATTCCACTACTGGGACAAGAGCCAACAACACATGCTAAGCATTACATGTGAAAAGGGAAGCCCATCTCCTGATCATATTCACAAGGAGACTCCCAGTAATCTTAATAACAAACAACACACATCCAAATAAGCATTAAAACAAAAAACACATAACTATTGGAAATCACGAATGAAAAACAACAAACGATATTGAAGCATATCCAAAAACAGAAGAGTAGCTGAGACAAATGAGCTGGAGACAGAAAAGGGCTTTCTAGAAGAGAAAGAACAGGTTTTGGATATGCCTGAGAAAGAATTCATAAGAATGATATGGAAACAAATTCAAATGCTCTGAAAAGGGGTGGAGGAAAACAAGGAAGAAGTCAAGAAAGTTCTACAAGAGCAATCAAATAAGATTGATACAGCATTGGAAACAATTCAAAATGTAGAAAAAGAGGTCCAGATAATTAATAATCAGATGATCAGAAATGGACAATACACTGAAAGGGGAAAGGAGCAGAAAAGGAGAGATGGAAGACAAATCTCTTAATACTGCTAAGATAGAAGAGCAAGTGGAAAAAAAAAGAAAGAAAAAAAAATCTGAAGAGAGCCTACGATTCATGTTGAATAACATGAAGAGGAACAACTTAAGAATAATTGGCATTCCGAAACAGGAAGAATCAAAGAAGTTCAAAGAGGCGATAGTTGAAGAACTTCTGGAAGAAAATTTCCCTAACATCTTGAAAGATGAGAAGATAAACATTCAAGAAGCCGAACATAGCCCAAGAATGACAGACACCAAAAGAAAGTCACCAAGATATATAATAATCAAGCTCTTCAAAATCAAAGACAAGGATAGAATACTAAAATCAGCCAAGGAGAAGAAGAACGTCACTTATAAAGGCAAGCAAATCAGATTAAGCTCTGACTATTCAGAACAAATCATGCAGGCAAGAAGGCAATGGGCAGACATATACAAAATTCTACAAGAAAAAAACTGTCAACCAAGAATTGTGTATCCAGCAAAAATATCAATTAAATACAATGGGGCCATCAAGACATTCCATGATAAACAGAATCTGAGAGATTTTATCAAAATCAAGCCAGCACTTCAAAACATCCTAAAGGGAGTTCTGTGGACTAAAACCCAACAAGAACAGACAGCAACCAGAGACCGACAGATGTAGCAAAACCACCTGGAGCTCAGTCAACGGATCGCAGAGCCCAGAACAGAACAAGACTACAACAACAAACTCAAGGGAGCTGGGAGATCAACCGAAGATCAAAATTATATCACTGTCAAAGAAGGGACAAATGTAGTGGCAGAGATATAGGTGGTGAGGATGCCAGGTAAATGACAGGATACAATGGATTCTCTTAAAGGGAGAGAAAAGTTAGTAGACTATAAGGTAACCTAAAGAATGTAAATACATCACAACTTACCATGATAATGAACTTCCAAGCAAAACAAGTAAACATGAAAACTAAGAACAAACTGACAAGAAATAGCACAAAACCCACAACCCAACACAAGAAGGCATGCAGAACAAAAGAACAAAGAGCAATACCAAAAAAGTAACATAATGGCAGCAATTAACTATACCTATCGATAATACATTGAATGTCAATGGGTTGAATGAATCAGTGAAGAGACAAAGAGTGGCATAATGGATAAGAAAACAAGACCCTTCATTATGCTGCCTGCAAGAGACACACCTTACACACAAACACAAAAACAGACTAAAAGTTAAAGGATGGGAAAAAATTTTACCAGGCTAACTGCAACAATAAACAAGGAGGAGAGGCAATACTAATCTCTGATAAAGTGAACTTCAAGATAAAAGACAGCATAAGAGACAAAGAAGGACACTATCTCATGATCAAAGGGTCAATTGAGCAAGATGAAAAACAATAATAAATATCTATGCTCCCAATGAAAGAACATCAAGATACATGAAGCAAACCTTACTATAATTGAAGAAAGAAACAGATAAATCTACAATTATAGTGGGAGATTTTAATATGCCACTTTCGAGAAGGGACAGAACAACCAGAAAGAAACTCAACAAAGTTACAGAGGAACTAAACAACACAATCAACCAACTTGACCTCATATACAGAGCATTCAGTACAACAACAGCACAATATACATTCTTTTCCAGTGCGCATGAATCATTTTCCAGAATTGATCATGTGTTAGGTCACAAAGCAAGCAACCATAAATTTACAAACATCAAAATTCTACAGAGCATCTTCTCTGACCACAATGCTATAAAACTAGAAATCAACAATAAGAATACCAAGGAAATAACACCCTGCTAAAAAGCGACTGGGTTAAAGAAGAAATTAAACGTGAATTCACAAATTTCCTAGAAACAAATGAGAATGAAAACACAACATACCAAAATCTTTGGGACATGGCAAAAGCAGTGCTGAGAGGACAATTTTTGTGATAAATGTACACATCCAAAAAAAAAGTAAAGAACCCAAATAACACATTAACACAGCATCTCCAACAACTGGAAGCAGACCAGCAGAGGGAACCTACAGTCACTAAAATAAAGTAAATAGTAAAGATAAGATCAGAAATAACCAAGATGGAAAATCGAAAAACTATAGAACAAACAATAGGACAAGAAGCTGGTTCTTTGAAAGGATTAATAAAATTGACAAACCATTGGCAAAACTAGCAAAAGAAAAGAGGGAGAAAACAACTCGCATTAGAAACCACATGGGCGATGTCACAACAGAATCAAATGAAATCAAAATGATAGTAACAGAATATTATGAAAAGTTGTACCCCAACAAATTTGTAAACCTAGAAGAGGTGGATGCATTTCTAGAAAAAGTGACTTTCCTAAAATTACTCAGAATGTAGTAGAAAGCTTGAACAAATCCATAACAAAAGAAGAAATTGATCAGGTCATCAAAAACTCCCTACCAACAGAACTCCAGGCCCAGATGACTTCACGGGTGAGTTCTACCAAACATTCAGGGAAGAACTGTGACCAATTCTATTCAAATTATTCCAGAACATAGAAGATGATCGAAAACTCCCTAATGCTTTTTTATGAAGCAAGCATAAACCTCATACAAAACCAGGCAAGGACACACTAAAAGAGAAAACTATAGACTAATACCCCTCATGAACATAGATGCGAAAATTCTCAAAAAAATCCTAGCCAAAAGAATCCAATAGCACATCAAAAATATAATACATCATGACCAAGTGGGTTTCATAAAAGGGAGGTAAGGATGGTTCAATATTAGAAAAACAATCAATGTAATCCAAAATATAAATAAGAAAAAGGAAAAGAACCACATGATCATATCAATTTATGCAGAAACAGCATTTGACAAAATTCAACATCCATTCCTGATAAAAACATTCAACAAAGCAGGAATTGAAGGGAAATTCATCAGTATAATCAAGAACATATACACAAAACCAACAGCCTACATCACTCTCAATAGAGAGAAACAGAAAGCCTTCCCTCAGCGAACAAGAATCAGACAAGAATGCCCTTTGTCACCACTCCTATTCAATATTGTGCTGGATGTTTTAGCCAGAGCTATACGACAAGATAGAGAAATTAAAGGTATCCAAACTGGAAAAGAGGAAGTAAAATTCTCTTTATTTGTAGACGATATGATCCTATACATATTCCCAAATGCTCAGTTAAAAATAAATAAATAAATAAATAAATAAATACTAGAACTCATTGGAAAAATCAGCAAACTGGCAGGATATAAGATCAACATAGAAAAATCAGTTGGATTTCTCTATAGTAACAACGATAGTGCTGTAAAGGACATTAGGCAAGCAATACAGTTTACAATAGTTGCCCAAAGGTTGAAATATTTAGGAATAAACATAACCAGAGAACCAAAGGACTCATACAAAGAAAATTACAAAACACTACTCTGGTAGCGTAGTGGTTACGAATCGGGCTGCGAACCTTAAGGTCAGCAGTTCGAAACTGCCAGCTGCTCTGCGGGAGAAAGATGAGGCTTTCTACTCCCGTAAAGATTTACACCCTCGGAAACCCTGTACAGGGTCGCTATGGGTCGGAACCGACTCGACGGCACTTAACAACAACAACAACAACTACAAGAAACTAAAAGAGACCTACAGAAGTGGAAGAACATTCCATGTTCCTGGATAGGAAGACTCCACATCGTGATAATGTCAGTACTGCCCAAAGCAATTTACACATATAATGCAATCGCAATCCAGATTCCAACTACATTCTTCAAAGAAATGGGAAAGACAATTACTAAACTTCATATGGAAAGGAAAGAGACCCAGGATAAGCAAAGCACTGCTTAAGAAGAAGAATAAGGTTGGAGGCCTGTCACATCCCGACTTCAAAATTTACTACATGGCTACAGTCGTCAAAACAGCTTGGTACTGGTGCAATGAAAGGTACATAGCATAGATCAATAGAACAGAATCGAGAATCCAGAAATAAACCCATCCACATACAGCCAAACGATTTTTGACAAAGTGTCTAGGCATGTTGCATGGGGAGGAGATAGTCTCTTTAACAAATGGTGTTGGCAGTACTGGAAAGCAATATGCAAAAGAATGAAACAAGAACTTTGTTTCACACCCTATATAAAAATGAACTCTGCATGGATTAAAGATCCAAATGTGAATCTCAAAATTATGAAGGTCATCAATGAAAAAATAGGGACAAATGTGAGGGCGCTAATTCAGGGCATATACAGACTACCAAACATTTTGAAAAGAATACAAACAAAAGTAGACAAAAAAAAAAAATGAGTGGGGCATACTAAAAATTATATCTTATGTGCATCAAAAGACTTCACCAAAAGAGTAAAAAGGGAACCCACCGAATGGGAAAAAATCTTTTGCAATGACACATCAATAAGGGATTCACTTCTAAAATATATAGGAAACTACAACACTCTACAAGGAAAAGACAAATAACCCAATAAAAAAATGGACACAGGACATGAACACAGACTTCACCATGGATGAGATCCTGGCAGCCAACAAATATATGAAGAAATATTCACGATCACTAGCCATCAGAGAGATGCAATAGTGAGATATCGTCTCACACCAGCAATAATAGCAAAGACAAAAAAAAAAAAAGCAGAGGACAACAAATGTTAGTGGGGATGTGGAAAGACTTGGACCCTCCTACATTTTTGGTGGGACTGCAAAATGATCCAACCACTCTGGAAAGCAATATGGCACTTCCTCAGAAGGTTAGAAATAGAAATACCTTATGATCCAGCAATTCCTCTACTTGGTATTTACCCACAAGAAATTTGAGCCATAACATGAGTAGATATATGCACACTAATGTTCATAGCAGCACTATTTACAATAGCAAAAAAATGGAGACAACCAAAATGTCCATCAACTGAAGAAAGAACAAACATACAGTGGTACATGCACACAATGGAATACTATGCTACCTTAAAGAACAAGGAAGCTGCAAGCCATTGCATAACATGGATGAATCTTGAGGACATCATGCTGAGTGAAATTAGTCAGTCACAAAAGGAGAAATGCTGCCAAAGAACATTATTGCACAGGACTGAGAATATGAACCCACCCAAAAGGGGGGGGGGAATCTATATACATAAGTTCTGAACACCAGGATGTATGGGATGAGAGGATGGGAGGGAGGGAGAGGAAGAAAGAGCACAGGGTAGGGAATAGATATAGGAGAGCCTGGGTGCTGGGAGGCAGGGGCAATACACAAGAAGAGGCAGGGGAAAAGAAGAACAAGGTCGACGGGAGAATGGTTGAGCAGGTTCCCAAGGGCTAGATGGGACAGAGGTAAATGATGATGTATGCACAACCTTGGAATAACAAGGCTTCAGGATACAGGATAGAGGCATGGACTGAAAGGGGTAAAAGGTGAACAATGTTAGGCTCCTTTGCTGTCTCTTTATTCTTGGTTTTCCTTGGCTACTATTGTGAAATAGATACTTGGGGATAGCCAGAAACATCACAACAGAGAACACTTAAGCCCATCTTCAGCCTCTAATTGACTGGAATACCTTGAGGGGAGTTGGAAATTGCCCAGACCCAAAATGGGGGAGGGGAGCTATAAAGGTAAGAAGTGACTGGCTTATAAGCTTTCATGAGGGAGCCTAGTTCCAGACTGGACAGGGGTAGGCAGAACCTCCACTGAATGATTTCTAATCTGTTGATAAACAAAGTTTTTTTTTCGCAAAATTCTATCATGATTTTGCAAAATTCTATCATGCATTCTCAAGCATCATTTCTATCACCATAGGTTGTATTTTCCAACTACCGATCCTTCCTCTCTGCTCCCAACTTTTGCATTCCAATCACCAGTAATGATCAATACATCTTGATTGCATGTTTGATCAATTTCAGATTGAAGAAGTTGGTAGAATTATTCTATTTCACCCACACTGGCTTTAGTGGTTGGTGCATAAATTTGAATAATAGTGGTATTAACTGGGCTTCCCTGTGGGTGCATGGATATTATCCTATCACAGATAGCGTTGTACCTCATGACTGATCTGGATATATTCTTTGTGACAATAAATGCAAAACCATTCCTCTTCAATTTGTCATTTCTGGCATAGTAAACTATGTGGTCATCAAATTCAAAATGGGCAATACCAGTCCATTTCAGCTCACTAATGCCTATGATATTGATGTTTATGTGTTCCATTTCATTTTTGACAACTTCCAATTTTCCCAGATTCATACTTCGTACATTCCATGTTCCTATTTTCAGTGAATGTTTACAGCTGTTTCTCTTCATTTTGAGTTGTGCCCCATCAACAAATAAAGATCCTGCAGGCTTTACTCCATTGGCATCATCACGGTCAACTCTACTTTGAGGAGGCAACTCTTCCCCATTCGATTTTGAGTGCCTTCCACCCTGAGGGGCTCATTTGCCGGCACTATATCTGACAGTGTTTCTCTGCTGTTCATAAGGTTTTCAGTGACTAAATATTCAGAAGTAGTTTGTCACTCCTTCTTCCTAGTCTTTCTTCATCTGGAAGCTCATCTGAAACCTGTCCACCATGGGTGACCCTGGTGGTATTTAAAATACTGGTGGCATAGCTTTCAGAAGGACAGCAACTCACAAGCCACCACAGAATGACAAACTGACAGACGAGTGGTGGACTTGAAGGTACAGAACAACAATAACATACTAACCTATCATCTATGACATATATCACAAAAGTTTTATTTTAATCTTTGTTTGTTTTGTTTTTCACAATGCCCCTGTTGTCCTTTGCCAAATGGAAACAAAGTTAACTTTTATATACTAAAATCCAGTAATCGTTTCTTTTAAGCTCTGTCAATGGTTTGTATTCTTATTAATGTCAAAACATATTGTTTATATATATATGTATATAATGTATGATAAAGAGCTGTGGTAGCACGTGGTTACAAGTCAGTCTGTTAACCTTAAGGTCCACAGTTCAGAACCCCCAGCTGTTCTGCAGGAGAAAGATGAGGCTTTCTGTTCCCATAAGAATTTACAGCCTTGGAAAACCTGTACAGTGTCACTATTAGGGAGAACCAACTCCACAGAAACAAACAAAACAAAACAAAACACTTATGATAGAGATATGGTTACGTACATATAGAATTAACCATATATATATATATATATGTAATGTCTACAGATTCATTATGAGTATATGCAGAAAGAGGGAGACTGAAGGAGAGAGAGAGAGAGAGAGAGAGATTGGGGAAAGAGGAGAGACAAAGAAAGAAAAAGCACTCTCTCTTAAATCTTTTTTCCTTTGAGACAAATTTTTGAGTATCATAAAATATAAATAAACTTTTATTTTTCAAAAACTGATAGCCATGTTTTCAATACCATTAATTATATTTTTAATGTTTAACCTCATATTCAAATACACATGGAGTTTCTAATTCTGTTTCTTGACTGGTTTTATTATGTGAATAATAAATAGGACCTTGCAATAAAACATCCATTCCAAAAGGTTTGGACATCTTTTATATCAAGCTTTTGGATGTCTTAGATTTTGAGGGTTTAGAATACAGGTTAAATTATTACAAGTCTTCTTAGGCAAAAATTGAAGAATCATAAGCAGTGAATTTTCTGCTAAGACTTAGAAGGCATCTGGTTGATTTCCTTTCAATTCGTTCTTTTAGATTAAAAGTATTAAAAGATTATTTGCTTTTAATTTTTAAACATGAAGTCTCTTTTTCATTGAAAGATTTTTCTTCTTGGCCTTCCTCTCCTTCCACTTGAACTCATCTAAGACCATGGGTTTGGCTGGGAGGGCAAAATAAAAATTGAATAAAAACATAAAACAGGCAAAACAAAATTTCATCTTTGCTCCTGAGCTTGCTCCTATTCTATAACCAAGAACTCTGGGTTGGAGACATATCAGTGTCTCGTGACTAGATCCTTTTCCATATCTCAACCTGGCGATGAGGTTGACAGAGTGACTCAGTGCCGAGTAGTATCTGCCCATGTCCTCTGCCGGAGTGTCATCTCTGGGGTTGTCTGGCTTAGAGGGATACACTTCGACCAGCATGCCCAGACACACGAGTAAGGACCCAGCAAGTCAAGGGTCAGTTCTCACAGTCCCAGTCATTTGCTACCTAGCATGGTGGTGGGTTGGCAGACAGTGTGGCCAGACAGCAAGTGCTCAGCAATCGGGTGGACTTCTCCACAGGGTGAGAGCTGGCTGATAGGGGTTCTGTACTACTTGTTTTGCCAAGCATGATGATGACAGCCATTACATTTTAGTATGCAATATTTTGCTCACTGCAGGTGGTTGAATACAAATCCATGCTGCACAATTTGTGTTTTGCTGCCAGTAGAATACAACACACTGTATCAATATTTCTACATGAGAATGTGTAAACCTGTTGCTACAAAACCAAAACAACAATAGCAACAAGAAGCTACTTCCACTGAGTTGATTCTGATTCATAGCAACCCTATAGGTTTTCTGAGACTGTAAATCTTTATGAGAACAAACAGTCTCCTATTTTCCCAAGGAGAAGCTGGCAAGTTTGAACCACTCACCTCAAAGTTAACTAAAAGAACCCAAACACAGTATATCAATGAAAACTCAACCTGATTTCTGTCTCACAATATAGATATAGATGTAGACAATGAGACGGTAGCTCTGAGCCACAAGACATCTATTGTTTTCATTTTTTCTTAGTACTTAGCTGAAATTTACTTTCCACCAACATAACTGCTGTCTATCTAGATGAAAGGATGAAACTGGACAAAGGGATTTGGGTCAAAATATGTTGTGAGAGGAATCAGGAAGTTGTAACCAGTGCTTCCACTCTCATTCTATTGGTACATCTTATATACATAGACATACCAAGTTCCCAGCAAAACTGGGGGACATAGTCTATACGAAGATGTACATGTTTCTAACTAAAATTGGTGGTCTATTATAAAGATAAAGAACAAGAGAATGTACATTGGGATACAATTAGTAACTTCTAGTTATAAACAAGCTGTGATTTCTTCTTGTCTATTATTTATCTAGATTACTTTTGATAACATTTCATCTGGTCCAAATTTTTATAAAATAGAACATTTTATATAAAAAAGGCATAAAGAGTTTTTAAAAAGTGACCACATACAACAATGAAGTTCTACATAAAACATAAAATTTTTCAAATTAAAATATTCTGGTTCCCAATAGCAAATTATATATTCTTCAAGTGTAAAGGATATATTTGACAATTTCTTGTTAGAATAATCTTATCTACTTTTTATCTACTGAGCTATCTTTTTAGTAGGATCTACATTATTTCTGTATAATTTTCTATCCATCGAGTATTTTCCTTTTAGCCTGGTGTGGTACTGTAGGATTGGCACTGGACAGTCCACAATGTTGGTGGTTGAAACCCTACACAGGGTCCCTATGAGTTAGAAATGAATCAGTGTCACTTAACAACAACAACGAGAGTGTGGGATAGGGCCAGAGAGCACACACTGGCTACAAGACTATGAAGACAGGCTATTCCTTTTCTTATTGCTTAAAAGTTGATGTGGATCAAGTCACAGGCTATAGTTACTAAACAGATATCAGAAGTTAGTTTTCTGATAGTGAAATGAGATTTTTGTGGTATGATTCTGTTAACTCCAACCATGTAATCATGGCTTATTTTTCTTGTTGTTCTGGAACTGAAATTATTACTAAGTCACTTAAAAGAGCTCTAACTCAATGGTCAGTTTGAATATGTCATGCAAATGTTTCCTTAGTCATTCAAAAAGAAGGAGGAGGTTGTGGAGAATATTTAATCTGGACTTGAAAGTGAGAAATCTCTGAAGTTATCTTCTATATTAAAATAGTATTTGATTTATTCTACTGGAAATTAGCAAATTATCAAATAATTGAGTTTTTAAATATATTACACGTAGAAAAGAAATACAAGGTAGTCACTTGATGTCATTTTAACTTTCGATGAGGTATCATAAGTTTATCTTTGAAGTTAAAATCCAAGCTGTTTTTTTTGATATACCAATTCTTAACTAAAGCGAAAGGGGAAAAGTATATACATGCAAAAGTGCAAATGTAAGGTATTTGTATGTGTATCAGTTTCACAATGGTGAAGCAGGTTTGCAGCTATTATTTGCAACACATACTGTGGTATTTAAGTATTTCTATTTCTAACCATTTTGATTTGCTTATATGGTTTTTATACCAATACAGTTTTTCATATTGCTAACTGGAAGGGACACCCATTATTTGATTAAGATCATCAAAACAACAGTTCATAAAATGATAACTCTGGAAAAATTAATTCCTGACACTTATTAGAACACTGAAGTTAGCAAACTTATATCATTATACAACATTGCTAGGTATACATGAAGACAATACTATTTAGAAAAATAACATGCCATTTCTATGAAAAAGCACTTTCAAGTCATTGCTGTCTAAGTACTTATTTTAGTTATGATGAACTGAGAATCGTTAGCTAACAAGTCCCAAGTTATGCAAAAATTATGGCACAAATGTCCGAAATATAAGACTTCTGTATCCTAAAGAAAAATTATGCTCTATATAATCTTTTTTGTCTGTTAAATACTTTGAAATTACTCATATATGTTTGTGTAGATTCATCTCAGACAATGAATATTATCTGTATGGCCCTATGGCAAGAGCAAAATGCCAAGAATGATCACCAAGAAATATGCACAAAATATATAATGAAGCAAACAATGCCAATGCTACATCCTCAGGCTTTTGAAAATACTGTATTTTGTTAAGAACAGGAAGTCTTATTTCTTGATTGTGCAGAGTTGCTCATTCACCTTATTGTCTCTATCCACTGCCAACATCTAAGAACTATTTGATATTTAATTAGCTTATGAAAATATTAAATGCCATAGGGAAAAATAAAACTTGTACCTGCATAAAGGAAAAGGTTGGGGGAGCAGATAATGTTTCAGGTAAGCAGTATTTTGATGTTGTTTTTCAAAGAGAGGATTACCCCTAGAATATTGCTATCTCCATTATAAAACAAAATATTTGGTATCACACATCTATGTGTTTTCCTTTTCAATCCATATTGAATTATTTCTAGTCATAGTTTTCTTTTCAAAGATTTCAAAAGGATTTGCATTATAGAAAAAATATGAAGATTTTAATTATTATTTTTCAGATGAGTGAGATATTTCTACCCTTTGAAGACAGACAGTTCTGGGTCAAATTCCAGTTCTATAAATAGTGTTATTCTAGTATTTCATAGAACTATTCAAATTAAAAATATCTTCTGCTGTTTAGTAGAATGATATACTACAGATATAGTAGGGTCCAAAAGAGAGGTAGAACACTTACATTCTGATCTGTGATCTTCTGTTGATTTTATTCACAATTGTTTATACCTTCCTTTCTATGGAACATCAAAATTACAAGTCTTCCAAAAATTAGTAATAACTGGCATAATTATAGATCTAATAAGAGCATCATTTAAGAAAACAAAGTATAATGTTGTTGTTTGCCATGAAGTTGGTTCTAACTCACAGAGACCCTGTATAAGGTTTCCAAAGAGTGGCTGGGAAGTTTGAACTCCCAACCTTGCAGTTAGCAGTCCAGTGTTTATCCTACAGTGCCACACTGGTGGTGGTTATGTGCCATGGAGTCGGTTCCGACTCATAGCGACCCTGCACAGGGTTTGTGAGGCTGTAAATCTTTATGGGAGCAGAAAGCCTCATCTTTCTCCCATGGAACAGCTGGTAGTTTCAAACAGCTGACCTTGCAGTTTGCAATCTGATTCGTAACCACTACGCTACCAGAGCTCCTTTTAGGACTCCGAAATTGTATTAGCTGTATGTTTTTTCTTGTTAGTAACAAATAGAAATAAGTAAACTAAAATAAAAACCAGATTTTTTTTTACAACAAAAAATCAATAGATAAATAGTTAAAACAGTCTGGTTAATATGGAAATAAGCATTCCCTACCACCTAATTTGTAGTCACTGAAGGTATTTCAATGAATGAAGGAATGAACCCAAACCAAAAATATTTGACTAATTTTTCAGTCCAATAATTTTCATGCATTAGAAAATTATAGCTGAAATTGTAGTATTTAGATCTGGTTGTAAAAGATTTAGGAAATATTCATAGCTTTGCAGAAATTCAGGGCATTTCTTCAAACATGACCAGCTCATGGTTCACATGTCAATCAACTGGAGTTAGAGATAAAGAGGGAATTTATAAAAGTCCCACTGAGCACTGCTGACAGTTGCAAACATATAACTAAAAAGAGCATTAGAAAGCATCCTGTTTACAGCAATTAACTAGACTCAAGCCCTGTCAGCAGTTCCTGTAGTTTGGTCTTTCTTTGTGTCTGTTTTTTAATATTCAAAATGTGTTCAAATAGTGTGAAAAATTGAATACATCCTTCTGCTGCAATTGATACATATGATAAATGCATAAAGTTAAAGCCGCAATGATGCATCTTAATGCAGTCAGGAAGTCTCACCAAATGGAATGAATGGCTGTAAGCAGTGGCTTTCTGAAATATTTTAGGTTAGCAGATTTTTTTTTTTTTTCCAGGTTGAAGCACAGACATTTTTAAGAAAAGCCTCAAATCAGCAGCTAACTGGCAATCCATCAGGCAACATTTAACAAAGATAAACCCTTTCTCTTAGTAACAGAGAAGACCCTGACTCTCAACTTTCATGTTAAATAGCTATTTGACTCAGAACAGTTGTTGTTTGTGTTTTTAGAATTTAGGCTTCTTGGTCTTTTTCTTAAACTTAGAGGAAAGGTTTATTGTCTTCACCATTGAATATGAGTTTAATTGAATTTTGTTTTTAAGATGTTTTTCTTTTATCCGGTTGGGTTGATGGAGTTCCTTTCTTCTTAGTTTGTTCAGTGTTTCATCATGAAAGAACTTCAGATTTTTAAATGTGTCTATTAAAATGTTCCTGTGGCTTTTTATCTTTTATTTTATTTATGTGGTATTTTTTACTGCTTGGGTTTCATGTTAAACCAACTTGGTACTCCTAGGTCAATAGCAATGATCCCTCTTCATTCTTTATGTTAGCAATTTTTTTTTTTTTTAACTTGATCATTCTAGGTAAAGGTTTGCAAATTTACTGATCTTTCTTAAACATCAATCTTTCCTCCCTTTTCTCTATTTTTAAAATTCTTTATTTCATTAAATTACAATTTACTGTTATTTTCTTCTTCTACTTGAGTTGGTTTTGTTTGTTGTTTTTCATAGTTTGTTAAGGTGGAAGATTAAGTCACTGGCTTTAGACAGTCTCCTTTATTAATGCAGACATTCCTAGCTATAATACTTCCTCTAAGCATTTCTCTTTTTGCATCCCTTATATTTTGGTGTGTTGTGCTTTTTTATCATTTATCTCAGTAAATGTCCAAAAGATTCATTGGTTGTACATTGTGTAATTATCACATATTTGTATAGATCCTAAATTTCCTTATGTAATTGATTTCTCATCTATTTCCTAGTCGTTAAAATATATATTCTGAATTATTTCCATTTCTTAAGTTGATTCAGGCTTACTTTATCTCTTAACATATGGCTGTTCTATAAAGTGGTCTATGCACTCAAAGAAGAATGTGTATTCAGATACTTTTAGGTGGAGTGTTCTATAGATGTCTTTTACAACTTCCTAGTTGATCTCCTACCTACTTGTTTTATTTATTGTGAAAATAGGCTGATAAAGTTTATAGCTATTATTGTTGCATTGTCTCTTTACCATTTATACTGTTACTTTTTAGCTTCATTAATTTGGAGGCTCTTAACCAGCTGCATCCAAACACAAGCCACCACTTGTCTGTTAGTTTATTGTGCTGTTATGGCTTGTGTGTTGCTGTTATTGTAAAAGCTATGCTACAGGTATTTTAAAAAACAGCAGGGTCACCCATGTAACACAGGTTTCACATGAGCTTGCAGACAAAGGTAGACTACGAAGAATGACAGAATACTTCCAAATATTTAGTCAATGGCAACCTTATAAATAGCAGTGCAATACTGTTAGATATAGTGCCAGAAGATGAGACCTTCAAGTTGGAAGGCACTTAAAATTCAACTGGGAAAAAGCTGCCTCCTCAAAATAGAGGTGACTGTGAAGATGTGAATGGAGTAAAGCCCTCAGAACCTTCATTTGCTAATGGAGTACAACTCAAAATGAAGAGAAACAGCTGTAAACAACCATTAATAATCGGAACATGGAATGCATAAAGTGTGAATCTAGAAAAATTGGAAATTGTCAAAAGTGAAATGGAATATATCAGCATTGATATCTTAGGCATTAGTGAGCTGAAATGGACTGGTATTGGCCATTTTCAATCTGACAATCACATGGTTTACTTTGCCAGAAATGACAAATTGAAGAAGAATGTCATTGTGTTCATCATCAAAAACATCACCAAAACATTTTAAACAAGGAAAAGAAAAAGAACATATCAAGACCTGTCATGAAGTACAATGCTGTCTGTGATAGGATAATATCCAAATATATAGAAGGAAGACCAGTTAATACCACTATTATTCAAATTTATATGTCAACCTCTAAAGCCAGTGATAATGAAACTGAAGAATTCTACCAACTATTTCAGTCTGAGATTCATCAATCTCAGACTGAAATAGTTGGTAGAATTCTTAAAAAACAGGGTGACCCTGCTGTTTTTTAAAATACCTGTAGGATGATTACCAGTGACTGGATGAAAAGTTGGGAACAAAGAGAAAAGTTGGGAACAAAGGATTGGTGTTTGAAAACATGACTTTGGTGACAGAAACTCTGGTGGAGATCACATAACAGAATGTGTTATGTGACTGATGATTGTCCATGACAAATACCTTTTTGTTTTAAACAACACAAAAGATGACTATATACATGGACTTCACCAGATGGAGTATACAGAAATAAAATTGATTACATCTTTGGAAAGAGATGGTGGATACCATCATCCAAAACAAGGCCAGGGGCAGACTGTGGAACACACCATCAATTGTTCATATGTAAATTCAGACTGAAGCTGAAGAAAATGAAAACAACTCTATGAGAGTCAAAATGACTTTGAATAAATCCCACCTGAATTTAGAGATCATTTGAAGAACAGATCTGATGCATTAGACACTAAAGACCCAAAAGCAGAAGAGTTGTGGGATGAGATCAAGAACATCATACAGGAGGAATGCAAAATGTGATTAAGAAGACAAGAAACAA
>NW_006408771.1:3107387-3107943 GCF_000296735.1 Chrysochloris asiatica | reverse complement strand
AATTCACTAAGAATTACCAATGCATCTTGATCACATGATAGATCAATTTCAGACTGAAGAACTTGGTATATTTCTTTAGTTTCATTATGACTGGCTTTAGTGATTTGTGTGTACATTTTAATAATAGTGACACTAACTAGTCTTATTTGTAGGCATTCTAGTGTGGCACTGCAGGATGAGCACTTGACTGGTAACCACAAGGTCAACAGTTCAAACACATCAGTTGCTCTTTGGATACTCTGTAAGGGGTCACTATAAGTTGGAAACAACTCCATAGCACTTAACAACAACAGCAACATTTATAGGGGTATAGATATTATCCTATCACAGACAACTTTGTACTTCAAGATAGATTTTGATGGGCTGAGTTCAACCATGTTCCATAGACTCCTGTTGACCTGGAGATGAGAGAGAGAAAAGGAAGGGCTGGTTGTTCTGAACTGTGGTGAGGCAATGGGAACTCCTGAGCTCGTGGACAAGGACACAGACAAGGAGGGCTACAGCTGAGAGTGAAGCATCCAACTAATATGAAGGGAGGGGAGATGCACAAGAATGC
>NW_006408771.1:3099327-3107287 GCF_000296735.1 Chrysochloris asiatica | reverse complement strand
TCCTGAGCTCGTGGACAAGGACACAGACAAGGAGGGCTACAGCTGAGAGTGAAGCATCCAACTAATATGAAGGGAGGGGAGATGCACAAGAATGCCCAATCTTGCAGATAGTACCCATTTGACCTAGCATCAATGGCTTGATAATCAGAACTCAACTAGAAGAAGATAAAAAAACAATTTTTGATAAAGTAAACAAGGGTAAATTGTTACAATTTGATGAACTTGACCTATACTTATGGATGTAGTAGTTCAAAATACCAACCTGTAGGGAAGGAGTCTATACATCAAATGTCAATCCTATCCCCTCTTTAGACAGGGTAGACAGGGATGGGTAACTTAGACATTGGTTACCAAAAATAAGGGGACCATAAAAGCATGAAGCAACTGCCTTACCAGATTTCAAGAAGGAATTTAGTTTAAAAGTGTGCAGGTGGAGCTAGAGTCCCCACTGAATAGTTTCATCTTGTCTTGATGGGTATGGTGAAAAGAGATGGAGATAAGATTCTTATGATTCAATTGTGCGTAATTGTTATCATGACTAATTGAGACTATCACAACTGTAAAAATAGAAGTTTTGTGACAAAAATGGGAGAGTAGTTAATCTTACAGTCCAGAAACAGAGGAGCCTAGGACCATGAAGGGAGAAGAGCACAAGCATAATGCAGGACCCTATCCAGAGAAGAAGTGACACCAGAAATGGAGACAGAGATGAGGACATGGAGAAAGGAAGCAAGAGAGGTATTGAATGCTGCTGGCGGCCAGCAGGCAGACTTGCAGAATGTGCCCTGTGATTGTTTAAATTATTATATATTCCTGAGTATTTTTGTGTACATCCTCCACCCCACAAAAAAATTAAAAAGAGGAAATGGAAGCAAATACTGTTTAATGATGATGCATGGAGCAGATTGTAATTATTGCAATGAAACGATGGTGTAAAGCCAATGTTCTCCCATGTAAACTATCACTAGGTGACTTAGTTCACTATAAAGAAAAAATTGATTTTGAAATGTTTTGTTGATGATGTGTATAACTGTATTCCTCTTCAATTTGTCATTCCAGCATAGTAAAGGTAAACCATATGATCGTCTGATTCAAAATTATCAATACCAGTTCATTTCAATTTACTAATGTCTAGAATATGAGTCTTATGCATTACAATTTATTTTTGACAACTCCTAATTTCCCAAGATTCATATTTTCTACAGTTTATGCTCTATTTATTAATGAATGTTTCTGTTTCTACTCATTTTGAGTTGTTCCCCATCAACAAATGAAGGTCTTCAAAGCTTTATTCATGTCATTCTACTCAACTCTACTCTAAGGAGGCAGCTTTAACCTAGTCATACTTTGAGTGCCTAAAACCTGAGGTTTTCTTTTTCTGGCCCTATACCTTTCAATGTTCTCTACCTGACACGAACCATCTTACCCACAGAACTATTTACTATTCTGGGCCTCATAATTTATCACAATAATCTCATAGGACTCAGGCAACATATTGCCAGTTATGGAGATCCTTATGGTAGTTGTTGTTGTTGTTATGTGCCGTGGAGTCGGTTCCGACTCATAGCGACCCTGTACAGGGTTTCCGAGGCTGTAAATCTTTACGGGAGCAGAAAGCCTCATCTTTCTCACGCGGAGCAGCTGGTAGTTTCGAACTGCTGACCTTGCAGTTCGCAGCCCGATTCGTAACCACTACGCTACCAGAGCTCCTTCTTATGGTAGTTAACAGGTTACAATTCAGGATTAGAAATGTTTAAGGCAAGCTCTTTCAGTCAGGACAACCTCTTCCCAGCCTTGCCTACAGGCAAGTCTCTCTCTGGTTCTTGGCTTCTCAACCACAGGTCCCTTGTCTTTAGCTCTGGTCAAACAATGTGGCAAAGCTCTTTAAGTATTGCAGATAAATGCCCATGGAACATTACAATCCTCTATAAGCCTCAGCTGGAAGATAGCACTAGCACTGTGGGGGTGAAAATCTAGCTCACCAAATAAGTGTTTGGAGACACCCCATTCTATAAGTGATCCTCCTGCCCAACATTTTCCTTGCTTTGTGGGTCAGGAAGCTTACCGTTCTGTCTTCAGCTTTGGTTCAACGTTCTGCGGCTGCTGCTCCTTTGCCACTGCTCTACCGTCAGAGCTTTCTGTTACTGAGCTGATGAGTTTCAAGGCTCAGGAATCTTGAGCTCCAAAGGACATGTATCACACCTGAGTCTTTGATGGACGCAAGATCTCCATGCCTGCTTCTGAGATTACTCATTTTAAACCCAGCAGGATGGCAAAATTGACCAATCATCTTGTTAGATATCCAGGTTTTCTGTTATAATTAGCTCAAATAACAATCATTCACAACTGAGTCATATCATTCTAATAAAATCTTCCCCCACCTTCTCTTACCCAAATCCATCATGAAAAAAAAAAAAAAAAAATGTTTGGTGGAGTTAACTAAAACTATGAGCATAAAAGCAATATGAACTAATCCAGTGCACTGCAGACAGTCTTTCAGAACATTTTTTTCTCATTTTATGTGTATATATGCCAAAATTTCCCCTTAGCTTCTGAAGGAAAGTTTCATTGGTTAAAGATTTGTTATTAGAAATTTTGTTTTTTCTGTTTTTTTTTTTTTTTTTCAGAAGTTTGGATATGGCTTGTCAGTTCCATCTTAATTCATGGTTGCTGATGACAAATCAGCTGTTGATCTGCTTGAACTTTCTTTGTTGCTTTTCTTTTATTGCTTTTGAGATTTCTCTGTCTTTATGGCATAAACATTATGTTGATAAATTAAGATGTTGATCTCTATGAACACATCATATTTGGAATCAGATGCACTCTTGGACATATGGATTAATATTTTTATCATTTAATTTAGGAAGCTTGGACACTATTTATTTACATTTCTCTAAAGGTATAATTCCTATCTTTCCCTCCTTTGAGATTATATATTGTATGCTTCATAGTTTTCAGAGTACTCCAAAGCTTTGCTAATTTTTCTTCATTTTTTTTTTTTTTCTTTTCTGCTCCTCAGATTGGATAATCTCAGTGGACTTTTATTCAAATTAGTTCATTTTGTCTTTTGTGAAATCATTTGTCAGAATGGGTTGACATTGAGCTATTCTAGTGTAATTTTTATTTTGCTCATAGTAAACTTAAGCTCTAAAGAGCTCTGGTAGCGTAGTGGTTACGAATCCGGCAGCTAACCTCAGGGTCATCAGTTTGAAACTACCAGCTGTTCTGCGGGAGAAAGATGAGGCGTTCTGCTCCCATAAAGATTTACAGCCTCAGAAACCCTGTATAGGGTTGCTATGAGTCAGAACAGACTCCACGCCACATAACCAACCAAACCAACCAATGTTAAGCACTAACGTTTCTGTTTTGTATATGTATGTACCGGGACTTCCGTCACTCCTTCACAGTTTATCACACTGTAGTGGCTTGCATGCTTTCTCTCAGGCTTGGACTATGCCACTAGTATTTAAAATACCAATAGGGTCACCCTATTGATGCATATAAAAACTACCTCTTGATACATATAAGAGCTCCACAGGAGTACCATTAATTATTATGGAATTTCGATTCTTTCTAATGTTATCCATAATCTGTAATGAGCCACATAGTAGAATGCCTTTACTTGGTCAATAATACATGGACCAACATCTTTCTGTTATTTTCTCAATTCATTAAATATCCGTCAGACATCAGTAATGCTAATTCCTCTCGCACAACTTTTTCTACATGTGGTTTGAACTTTTGGCAGTTCTCTTTTGATACATGGCTATAGCCATTTTTGAATTCTCTAGATACAAATTTTGTTAGTAAGTGATATCAGTGTATTTTTTTTGATAATTTCTTCATTCCATTTGATAATCTTTCATTTAAATTGAACAAATCTGGATGTCTTTCAGTTGGTAGATATTTTCCAAATTTCTTGACATTCATGAGTAAGCACTTACACGTAACATCTGTTTGTTGAAGTATATCAAATGGTATTCCATCAACTCCTGGAAACTTGTTTTTCTCCAGTTCCTTAGTGCAGCCTAACTTCTTCCTTTAGAACCAGTAGCCTTTTTAATCCTATATTGTTATGGTTATTAAGTATTAACAAGTCAGTTCAAACTCATAGCAAACATGTCTATGGTTTCCAAGGAGTGGCTGGTGGGTTTGAATCACCAACACTGTGATTAATAGCCTAGTGTTTATCCTACAGAGTCAAACCAGGATCATATACTACCTAAAGTCTTGTGTTGGTTGCTTTTACTACTTTGTGCTTTAGCTTTCAGATTATTTTCTCGCATACATTTTGGTCTTCTTGCTTTTGTATTTTTAATAACCTTTAACTTAATGCATGGTGTCCTTACTGCCTTCTCAAAATTCTTCTTATTTTTAGTCATTAGTGATCAATATGTTAAATATTAAGATGGTCTGTAAACTCAGGCTGGTTGTACTTTGTCTGTTGTGGACTTTCTTTGATTTTCTATAGCTTCATCTTGAATTGCACATGAGTAATTAGTTGTCTGCTCTGCAGCTGTCCCCTGGCTTTGTCTTCACTGTTGATATTGAGCTTCTCCATTACCTCTTTCCACAGATGTACTCAATTTTATTCCTATATAATCAGTCCAGTGAGGTCCACATATATACTTGTCATTTGTGTTGTTGAAAATACATTATTTCCAATGAATCATTTGTTAGTCTTGTAGAATTATACTATGTGATCTTCAGGGTCATTTCTGTCAACACAGTAGCCCTTTAGGTAGTGTAGTGGTTACGAGTTGAGTTGCTAATTTTAAGGTCTGTCCTTTGAAACTACCAGCTGTTCCATGGGAGAAAGATGAGGCTTTCTGCTCCCATAAAGATTTACAGTCCCAGAAACTGTAAGCAGGCTCACTGTGACTTGGAACCGACTCCACAGCACACCACCACCACCACTACCACCAAGGACCTTGGAAATCCTATACAGGGTTGCTATAGATCAGAACCAACTCAATGACACTTAACAACAATAACAAGGAGTCCTGGTACCGCTCTGTAGGATCAGCACTAGACTGCTCATCATAAGGTTGGTGGTTCAAATCCACTAGCTGCTCCTTGGGAAGCCTATACAGGTTTGTAATGAATCAGACTGATTCAACAGTATTTACACCACAGCCACCAATCACCAGTAAGTATTGCGGTGGCTTCACGTGATAAGCATTGGACTGTGAACAACAAGGTGTGTAGTTGGAGTCTGCCAGACACTCTGCAGGAGAATGATGAGGCTTTCTGCTCCCTCAAAAATTTATAGCTTCAGAAAACATATACACTGTCAATATGAGTCAGAACCAACTTGACAGCATTTAACAAAACAGCAACAATCACCAATATAATCTTCAATTCATGTTGGTTGCCGCGTCAATTCATACCAGATTGCTGATGGTCATTAAAAATCTTAAATTTCACCTTCAATATTTTAAATCTGAATAATAGTAATGTTAAGTTTTCTTTCTTGTAGGGATTTGGATGTCAACCTATCACTGAGTGGTACTTTAATACAGATCTAGAAATATGTCTTTGAATGATGAATGCAGGACAATTGTACTTTAGTTTGTTGTTCCTGATAAAGTAGGTCATGTCATTATCTGATTCAAAATGGTGGAATTTTTAATTTATTTCAGGTCACTAAGACTTAGGGCAGTATTCTTAAAGAATTTTATTTTAATTTGGTGGCCTCCAATTTTCCATGATTAAAAAGTTTTAACATTCTACATTTCAATTACTAATGGATGCTTGTGAAATTATTTCTCATTTTGGTTTGTGTCACATCAATGCAATATGATTTGTGAAATATGCCATGCTATGTTTGTTGATTTGATTTATAATCATTTAAAAATACTTTTATGGGGAGAGGGACTGTGTCCTGACAACCAGGGGGCAGGCTTGTAGGATATACCCTTTGGTTGGGTGATGATGCATGGAGGGGATTGTAACCATGGCAATGAAATGATATACAGTAGGATGGATGTAAAACTAATGTTCTCCCATGTAAACTACCACATAATTCACAATAAAAGATTAAAAAAAACAAAAATTTTTTATGCATGTCATCCTTAAATACATTTTCATTTATTTATTTAAAAATAAAATACATTGAAATTAAACTGTTATTTTATTTAGTTAACTATTTTATTGTGATTAACTATCTACTTATGTGGTCTTCCTAAAATATCTAATTTTAAAATGTTTGTTGTTGTTAGGTGCCATTGAGTTGGTATCTACTCATAGAGACCCTATGTACAACAGAACAAAACACTGCCCGATCCTGGGTCAACCTCACTACTGTTGCCACGCTTGAGTACCTCGATGCTGCCACTGGGCCAATCTATCTTATTGGGGGGATCCTCCTCTTTAACTTTGACCCTCCAACTTACCAAACATTATATCCTTCTCCAGTGACTGGTCCATCCTGACAATATGTCCGAAGTATGAGAGACGAAGTTTGGCCATCTTGGCCTCCAAGGACCACTTTGGATGTATGTCTTCCAAAAAAGATCTATTGGTTATTTTGGCAGCCCATGGAACTTTCAATATTCTCCTCCAACACCATAACTCAAAAGCACCAATTCTTCTATGGTCTTCCTATTCACTGTCCAGCTTTCACATGCACATGAGGTTATAGAAAATACCATGGCTTGGGTCAGGCACACCTTAATCCTCAAGCTGACATCTTTGCTCTTCAACACTTTAAAAAGGTCTTGTGCAGCAGATTTTCCTAATGCAATATGTCATTTGACTTCTTGACTGCTGCTTCCATGAGTGTTGATAGTTGAATGAAGTCCTTGACAACTTCCATCTTTTCTCCATTGATAAGAATGTTGTTTATTGGTCCAGTGGTAAGGATTTTTGTTTTCTTTACAGTGAGATGTAATGCATACAGAAGGCTGTGGTCTTTGATCTTCATCAGTAAATGTTTTAAGTCCTCTTCACTTTCAACAAGCAAGGTTGTATCATCTGTATATCACAGGTTGTCAATAAGTTTTCCTCCAATCCTAATGCCATGTTTTTCTTCATAGAACCCAGCTTTTCAGATTATTTACTCAGCATACAGGTTGAGTAAGTATGGTGAAAGAATATAACCCTGTCACTCACCTTTTTTAATTAGAAACCATTCACTGTTCCTATGTTCTATTTGAACAACAGCCTCTTGGTTCAGGTACAGATTCCTGATGAGCACAATTAAGTGTTCCAGAATACTCATACTTTGCAATGTTGTCCATAGCTTGTCATGATCAACACAATCAAAAGCCTTATGTTTCAATAAAGCACAGGTAAACATCTTTCTGATATTCTCTGCTTTCAGCCAAGAGCCATAGGACATTAGCAGTGATAGCCTTCATTCCATGGTCTCTCCTGAATCCAGCTTGAACCTCTGGAAGTTCTCTGTCAATGTATGCTTGCAGCTGTTTTTGTGTTAACTTTAATAAAACTTTACTTTCATGGGATATCAAAGAGATTGTCTGATAATTTTCACATTCTGTTGGGTCACTTCTCTTTGGAATGGGCAAAATTATGGATCTCTTCCAATCAGTCGGCCAGATAGTTGTCTTCCAAATTTCTTGGCACTGATGAGTGAGGGTCTCCTGTGCTGCCTCACTTTCTTGAAAGATTTCAATTTTTACTCCAAAAATTCCTGGAGCTTTTTTTTTTTTTTTGCCAATTCCGTCAATGCACCTTGTACTTCCTCCTTCAGTATCATTGACTCTTGATCATATTCTACCTCTTGTAACGGTTGAACAGGAACCATTTCCTTTTGGTACAGTGATTCTGTGTATTCCTCTCATCTCTTTGGTGCTTTCTGTGTCATTCAATAATTTGCACAGAGAATCTTTCGATAAAGAAAGCTGAGGCTTGAATTTTTTCTTCAGTTCCCCCAGCTTGAGAAATGCTGAGTATATTCTTCCTTTTTGGTTTACTGATTCCAGATCTTTGCACATTT
>NW_006408771.1:3089772-3098786 GCF_000296735.1 Chrysochloris asiatica | reverse complement strand
GAGAGAGAGAGAGAGAGAGAGAGAGAGAGTCCTGGTGTGGCACTGTGGATTAATGTGCTGTAGTGCACATCAGTTTGAACTGCAAGGTTGTCATTTCAAGGTCACAAGCAGCTCCTTGGAAACCCTATACAGGGTTGCTATGGGTCACAACCTACTCAATGGCACTTAACAACATATATGTGTGCATGTGTCTTGCATAACATCCATAATGTTGTCCTTGTTAGTTGCTGTTGAGTTGGTACTGACTCATAGTGACCATATGCACAACAGAATGAAACACTGCCTGGTCATGGGCCAACCTAACAATTGTTGCCACGCTTGAGCCCATTGATGCTGCCACTTTGCCAATCCTTCTTGCTAGAGATCTTCCTCTTTTTCTCAGCCCAACACCTTACCAAACATGATATCTTTATTCAATGACTGGTCCATCTTGACAATATGTCTGAAGCATGAGAAATGAAGCTTGGCCATCTTGGCCTCCAAGGAGCACTCTGGCTGCACTTCTTCCAATACAGATCTACTGGTTCTTTTGGCAGCCCATGGAACTTTCAATATTCTCCTCCAACACCATAACTCAAATGCATCAATTCTTCTATGATCTTAGTTATTCACTGAGGTTATTGAAAATACCATGGCTTGCGTCAGGCACACCTTAGTCCTCAAGCTGACATCTTTGCTCTTCAACACTTTAAAAACGTCTTGTGCAGATTTGCCTAATGCAATACATCCTTTGATCTCTTGACTGCTCCTTCCATGAGTGTTGATAGTTGAATCAAGAAGAATGAAGTCCTTGACAACTTCAATCTTTTGTCCATTGATAAGAATGTTGTTTAATTGGTCCAGTGGTGAGAATTTTTGTTTTCTTAGCCTTGGAAACCATATGGAACAGTCCTACACTACCCTATAAAACTGCTATGAGATGAGATGACTCAACGGAAGAAGTTTTGGTTTGGGGTTTAGTAAGTTGTTGTTGTTAAGTACCGTCGAGATGATTCCGACCCATAGTGACCCTGCATAGGGTTTCCGAGGCTGTAAATCTTTATGAGAGTAGAAAGCTTCATCTTTCTCTTACAGAATCGCTGGTAATTTTGAACTGCTGACCTTGAGATTAGCAGCCCAATTCATAACCACTATGCTGCCAGAGCTCCTTGGGGTTTAGTATAGGAGTTTACAGTATAAAATTATAAGCGGTAATTAGTGTACCAAACCCCAAAGCAAACCCTCTGCCACGGAGTCAATTCTAACTCAGCAATTTTATAGGACAGAATAGAATTGCTCGATATGGTTTTCAAGTCTGTAAATAGGAATTATCTAGGAGTTCTGGTGTTGTGCTTTAGGATAACCCCTGGATTTCTAACCTCAAGGTTTTTGGCTGAAACCCTCCAGCTACTATTCAGAAACCCTATACAGGGTTGCAATGAGTTGGAATGTACTCGACAGAACTTAACAACAACATAGGAATTGTCAAAGTTGGTTCAGACTATTCACACATGGGTATACTCAAATAGTTTAAACCAGAGTGTATGAAAACAATATTCACCAAGGACAGGACCTAGAAAATTCTAAAGAGTGTGGGCTGTACCTTAGTTCATTTATTATTGTAATTCATAGCTTTAAAGTATAAAACAATGATAGTATAGTCATTGATTGTGTTTCACATGTAGGTAGATAAATATTTTAAATTATTTATAAAATGCAAAGTATTGTTGAAGTGGTAAAAACAAAAATAGTTATTTGTCACTCAAAATGTAAAGTACTATGAGCATTTAAAAAAAAGAAGATTTGAAGTGGCCTTGAGGTTGATATTTTATTTCATTCTGATTGTTTTGTAAATGACTCAAATGAAGTACCTAACATTTTAAATGGAAATAACTTTGAAGTCACACAGAGAAAGACAAAGCTTAGTTAAAAAAGAAAGAAAGAAAGAAAGAAAACAAAAATATCAGGATGTGTGCTAAAACAAAACAAAAGAAACTTTTTTTTCTTTCATTTATGATAGCATGCTCAGTGGCATAATTTTTCCTCTAATTGTACATAGAAATGTACTATGCTTAAGAATCCACCTGAAATTTCAGCCTATAGACTTCACTTGTGCTAATTTGTTATGCTCCAATTCTGCCATCTCTAAACCAATGTAGCCAACCATAGCCAATTTGAAAATTGCTCCCCTTTGAGAAAATGATCAAAATGCAAAAGGAAGTAAAAATAAAGGAAAGAAGCTGCTATAAAACTTAATCAGTTTTTTTCTAATTAATGAGAATGCAGAAGGTGATCCACATTCTTTATCCTGGGAGAGCAGTGTTTCTAGAAAAAAAAAATAAAAAAATGAGTAAACTGGCAAATTCCAATTGTTCACTGAATTTAAAAGACTAGAATTAGAAGATTAGGTGGATTTGGGTAGACATTTATAACTCTGACCTTTAAGTAATTTTTCTTTATTTAAAAACTACAGCATTCTGAGAGTGTATAGCAACCTCTTTTGTCTTTTTTCAATGATCCTTTTCAATGTTTTTTTCAATGATATTTGTATAGGACTAATGACTGTATGTGTATGTGTATGAGAAAGACAAAGAGAAGACTGTATAGCCCTACTTTTGAGAAGTATACAAAGTCAATAATTCGCAAAAACATATTTAATATTATAAGTGCAGAAAATAAAACAACAAATAATAGCAACTTAGGAGTAAAATTTGTAATCTTTACATCAAGAGATAGTGAGGAAAGCAAGAGAAAAGAAGCTAAGATTTATTTATTTCTATTTTCAAAATGATAGGGATTAGAATTATAACTTTAAAAGTTTGTAATTATAACTTTAAAAGTTTGTAATGGTTAACTTTTGAAGACTAGAAGTGGAATAACAATAACAACAAAACTTATGAAATCAAAAAGGAGAGAGTAGGAAAATTGGAAAAATAGAGCGTAGTGGTTACGAATCGGGCTGCGGACCTTAAGGTCAGCGGTTCGAAACTACCAGCTGCTCCACGGGAGAAAGATGAGGCTTTCTACTCCCGTAAAGATTTACACCCTCGGAAACCCTGTACAGGGTCGCTATGGATCGGAACAGACTCAACGGCACTTAACAACAACAACAAGAGATGTAATACAAATAAAAGCCCAGAGAAAGAGGTAGGGACAACTACCCCAAAACTGTGATTACAATAATTATAAATAATTAATATTAATTATTAAAAGTTCATGATTTACCATATACGTGAAGAAAATTCCAACTATGGAACATTTGTGAAACACAGAATTCTATATTATTATGCTAGTAAGTGGAGTGAAGTCAGCTCAGACCAAAGTGACACTGTATAGATTTTCTGAACAGCAGTTGGTGCATTTGAACTATCAACCTTGGGGTTAGCAGTCCAGTACACAAATACAAAACAATACAAGAAAAAGAGTAGCAATAAGGGATGTATGATAAAAAGAAAAAAGTTAATGAAAAAGAACATTTTTCACAAACAAGTAAACATTTTTGGAACAGGATTCAGTTTCTTAATTATCAGTCTTACTAGGTCATTTGAGACTACCATCTTTATATACTCTTTTTTGTGTGTGTGAGCAGACCAGAGTTTTAATAGGCAGCTTATGGATGGTCTGTTTGCTGTCACCAGAGGCAAAAAAAAACAGGCTGAATTTCTATAAACAAGAGTTATTGTTGTAGTTGCCTGTTGAGTTGTAGTTAAGACAATTCTAACTCACATGTGTTAATATACTCTTTAAGCTTTAAACTGAAATAATTTGTTAAGGTCACCTTTTAGCTAAATAAATAAATTGACTCATAAAATAAAAAAGTATCGCCCCTTTGAAAATTATCTCTAGGAGACCAAAAGGGTAAAAATTACTCTTAATCTAAAATAAAAATTTTCGACAGGCAGAACCCAGTAAGGTGAGTTATTTGACCATATTGCTTTAAAACTAGGCATTTACAACTATATGCAAATACTTTTATGAAATCTAGAAAAAAGACCCAAAAGGAAAATCAAACAACATTCATCTCTGATAGTCATTGTACTATGTAGAAAACTCAAATGGAACCTAAAAACTATTGAGAAATAAATTCCAAGGTCATTATATATCAACCTATGAGCTTTAGCTAAAATACTCCCATTATGCAGAACATGCATAAAAATAATAACCAAAACAAATAAGTAAAATTTCTAGCCAAGATAACTTTGCAAACTTTCTTACATATTTCCATAGTTTAAAAAATTGTCTGCGAGGAAAATGTATGGGAATTGAGTAAAGAATATATATATTTTTTAACATTGTGTACATACACACACAGACGCATACTGTTTGGCTATGTCTTTTATAATGAAAACATAAGTATGGAGGAATAGATCAAAGATTTTAAATTGGATAAGTCACAGAGGAGTACTTATATAAATTATGGAAATGTATATTATTAAGTTTTAGTTAAAAATTCTGGTAGATATTTGAAGTAAATTATTTGAAAGGGAGAAAAAAGTGCTCAGAAAACAAGAGACATGTATTTATCAACATCATCTTCTAAGTAGCAGGTAAGTGTTATATTATTCAGCAAAAGGTGGTTGCTACACATCTTGCAAATACCTAATTATAGAATGGGTGAAATATATAGATGGGATGTAAAATTTGTAAGAAATGTCTAGATAGGAAATAAAACTTGAGAGCTATAATTGCTTTAGTGAGACCATGATAGGTATTTCCAATTTATATTTTTATTTCCTAAATTTTTAGTGAAGGCTCAAATTAATACTAAAGTGATTCTTTAAAAATTAGCTGTAATAAACTTTGTAATTATAAGATAGGAATAATGGATAAGCTAGATAATGACTTCAATGGAAATGTGGTTTAGAATAATCAAGTTTATCTGCATGGTGTAGGATAAATTATATTTGGTGAGATATTTAATGTGGAAGTGTTTTAAAAATTATAAAGCCCTGCTGTTCTTATTGTTGTTATGTGCTTTTCAGTTAGTTCCAACTCATAGTAACCCTGTATAGGGTTTCCAAGAAGTGGCTGGTAAGTTTTAATCACCTACCTTGTAGTTAAAACTGGTATTGCAGTCAAATGTTTAAACTACAGCACCACACCAGGACTCTTATAAAGCTCTATGTAGAGTTAATTATTGGAGTCCTGGTACGACGCTGTAGGATAAGCAATGGACCATGAAGTCTGTTTGAACCTCAAGGTCAGTAGTTCATACTCAAGAGACACTCTCAGAAACCCTATACAGGGTTGCTAAGGGTCAAAATCAACTCCATGGCACTTAGCAGCAATAACAACAGAGTTAAAGATTAGTTTCACAATCGTATTAAATGCAGTCCAGCACAAAGTCCATTTGATCCTCAGTGTCGGTGTTTTGAGCTCACCAGCTGCTCCTCAAGAATGTCATACAGAGTCAGGACTGACTTAATGGCACTTAACAGCAACAACAACAAAGGGTACATGCTAATAGATTACCTAGATAAAGACATAAAACAGCTAGTTATCTTCTGAGGAGTATTAGAGCAGTCCAGAAATATCAGTGAAGTATGAGACAGAGCGGTGTAGTGACACTGAGAAATAAAAGAAAGGTATGTTTATTATATTTAGGTCAGATGCACAAAAAGTCATTAAAACTGACAATGAGTAATGCTGTTGTTGTTGTTGTTAAGTGCTGTCGAGTCGGTTCCGACCCATAGCGGCCCTGTACAGGGTTTCCGAGGGTGTAAATCTTTACGGGAGTAGAAAGCCTGATCTTTCTCCCCCGGAGCAGCTGGTAGTTTCAAACCGCTGACCTTAAGGTTTGCAGCCCGATTCATAACCACTATGCTACCAGAGCTCACTATGCAGCATGTGTTATTTTCCTAATCTTTTGTTTTCTTTCCCTTCACTCCACATCCCCATGCTCCCTCACTGCCTGTGGGAGCAATATCAAATGTGGCAGGGTTTTGTCTGAATATTTAGACCATCTACACAAAACCTTTTGACTCTGTGGATCATGACAAGCTATGAACAAATTGTGGAGAATGAGGAGTATGGAACCTTAATGATGTTCATGAGGAAACTGCACATAGACCAAGAGACAGTTGTTTGATCAGAACAAGGAGACATGGTTATATTCTCTCACTGTACTTAATAATTTTGATGCTAACCAAATAATCTGAAAATATGGATTTTATGAAGAAGAACATGGTATCAGAATTGGAGGAAGACTCATTTACAAACTGTGATGCACAGATTATACATACAATTCTGCTTGCTGAAAGTGGGGAGGACTTATAACACTTATTGATGAAGATCAAAGACCATGCCTTCAGTATGGGTTGCACCTCAACGTAAACAAACAAACAAACAAAAACTTCGCTACTGGACCAACCAATAAATAATATGATGATAAATGGAGAAAAGATTGAAGTTGTCAAAGACTTTATTTTGCTTAGATTCACCATCAACACTCATGGAAGCAGCAGTCAAGAAAGTAAATGACATTAGACAAATATCCTGCACAAGACCTCTTTAAAGTACCCAAGATTAAAAACTTGTTTGAGGACTAAGCTGTGCCTGATTTAAGCCTTGGGATTTTCAATAATCTCATAAGTATGCGCAAATTGGACAATTGAATAGGGAATACCTTAGAAGAATTGATGCATTTGAATTATGGTGTTGGGGAAGGATATTAAAGTTACCACAGACAGCCAGGAAAACAAACAAGTGTATGTGGAATTACAGCCAGAATGCTCCTTCATAGTCAGAATGGTCAGATTTCGTCTCTGATACTTTGGCTATATTATCAGGAGGAACCAGTCCGTGGAGAAGGACATCACACTTGGCAAAGTGGAGGTTAAGTGAAAAAGAGGGAGACCTCCAAATGAGATGTATTGGCACAGTGGCAGCAGCAATAGGCTCAAGTGTATCAGTGATTTTTGAGGTTGCAACAGAATTGGGCAATGTTTCCTTCTTTTTACCTAGGGTCATTATGAATAGAGACAACGCAACAACACCTAACAACAATAACAAGGCAAGAACATTTAAATTACTTGATATACCTAAAAGTTATTGTCTGTAAATCCAGATAAAACCACCACTACCTGGTGTGGCGTTGTGGGTTAATGCGCCAGACTGTAAAGCCATTTAAACTGCAAGGTCAGCGGTTCAAGCTCACCAGCTGCTCCTTGGAAACCCTATACAGGTTTGCTATAGACGGGAATCGACTCGATGACACTTAACAACAATAATGAAACCAACAACAATAATGAAGAGAGGCATAAAGAAAGAGCTAGACAGAGTTTTAAACACATCACAGGTCTTTGCTTATTTCTGTTTTTTAACAATTCTGTATTACATTTCCCCATTGTATGAATAATTAAAATAAGACACATAGAAGTAAAGTAAATTACTCAAGATTACATAGCTATTATACAACAGAGCCAAGCAGGCTGGCTCCTTATGACTGGGCTACTCTTCCTCAAGAAAATAACACATTTGGTGCATTAGGAAATATTTTCTGTCAGCTTTCAAACAGGTTGAAGCAGGACAATGGTTCCTATTCAACCCCAGTTTTGTTTGGCATGATAATTTTCCTGCTTCCAGTTTTTCTTCGCACCCTCCCCTCCCCACGATTTGATCTTACGTTGTGTGTTCCTTGAATTTTGATTACTGACATTTGAATTTTCCTTCAAGATCTGAGTTATTTCATATTTTGTCAAAAATGCTATTTTTCCTATCTTAAATATTCAGAAGTCTGAAGAAGGAAAACACCCGAGGAACATCCTTGGAATAGCAAAGCTGAAATTAGCTGAGTCAAGCCTATCATTATCCAAAAATAACCACAGAAATGGCTGATCGTAAAATCTATTGTGCAGTTTGTAAAGAACATCTCAGCCCAGACCAATGCTTGGTTTTATAAAAGCCATCATTCATGTCTCCATTAATTTGCATGTCTTAGAATGAAAGGCAAATACAAGCTATTAGTCCTATTGACTGGAAACTTTGAAGATGTTATATCCAATCACCCACAGCATATAAATCATGATTTAGGGCATGACAGAAAGATGATTGTATCAGAGCATAATAATAATAGTTTTGCAAAAGTCCTTCAAGACGAACAGAAATTTGCCGCATATGGGCAACTAGCAATTAGTCATCTAATATTTAGATCTGTTTCAATGTTAGTAATGCTTTCTTGAAATGGATTGAAAAATGTAAAGAAACCTGGAAAGTGGAATGATAAGCATTAAGAGGGGGTGTGCAACAATTTTTACAATTAATAAGTGCTAAGTACTTGATTGCTAACTGAAGATGGCTCTGTACCAGAATGACCAGGCAATCTGTCCTGTAAAGATTGTTCTTGTTGAGTGCCAGAGAGTCCAATCCAACCCATCCAGACCCTATGTACGATAGAACAAAACATTGCACCCTCTCAAAATCATTACCGTTTCAACCCATTGTTGAAGCTCGCCACTTCGTCAATCCATCTTGTTGAGGGTCTTTCTGCTGCTTGATCATTCCCAACTTTGTGAAGAATGATGTACTTCTCCAGGGGCTAGACCCTCCTGATAATATGTATAAAATTCATGAGACAACGTCTCCTCATCCTCACTTTTAAGCAGCATTCTAGCAATACTTCTTCCAAGACAGCTTTCTTTATTCTTCTAGCAGTTCATGATTCAATTTTCTTTACCAACACCAAGATTCAAGGATTTAATTTCTATTTTAACTTTCACATGCATAAGAGGCAGTTAAAAGAGCCATGACTAGGGCCAGGTGCACTTTAGCTATTAAAGTGGCGTTTTTTTCTCTTTAACACTTTAAAGAGATCTTTTGGAGTAGATCTGTCCATTGCAATATGTTCTTTGATTTCCTGACTGCTGTTGCTATTGGTCTTATCTGGGGATCTAAGAAAAATGCAATCCTTGACAAGTTCAATCTTTTCTGTAATTCATGATCTTGATAATTGGTCTAGTTGTAAGGGTTTTTGTTTTCTTATGTTGAGGTATACTCTATATTGAAGGCTGTAGTCTTTGATCTTCATTGGCAAGTAG
>NW_006408771.1:3082738-3088930 GCF_000296735.1 Chrysochloris asiatica | reverse complement strand
TATTTTGTTCTGCTGTGCATAAAGTTGGTATGAGTAAGTACTGACTCGATGGCACCTGACAACAATAATCTTGATGCAGGATTCTTCTTCATATAGGTTATTTGCTCAGCACACAAATTAAATAAACTGTATAATCATAACACACGTCTTCTCTGATTTTAAACAACACACTGTCACTTAATTCTATTTGAATGACTGTCTCTTAATCTATGTATAAATTCTGCATGAGCACAATTAAGCATCGTGGAATTACCATTCTTTGCAATGTTTTACATAAGCTGTTATGATCCACACATTGAATGTCTTTGAAAAGGCAGTAAAGAAGAGGTAAATATCATTCTAGAATTTTATGCTTTTAGCTAAGATCCATCTGATATCAGTAATGATATCCCCTATTCCATGTGTTCTTATGAATCTGGTTTGAATTTCTGGTAACTCCCTGTCAAATTATTTTCAGGAAAATAGGTATTAGGCTTCCAATTGCAAGGGCAACTTTGGGCTGCTAAATGCTAATTACTTATCAGCCATTCCACAGGAGAAAGATTGTCTGCTGCCATAACAAATTACAGTTTCCAAAGTCTATAGAGATGCACTATGAACTGGAATGTACTCAATGACAGTGATTTTGGTTTTGGCTTTTTAGTGATACTAGCGATGTTGCTCGGTGATTTCCACATTTAAATGGATCACCTTTCTTTGAAATGTACTCAAATATATATCTCTTCTGGTCAGTCAACCAGATAGCTGTCTTCCGAATTCCTTGGTATATATGAATGAATGTCTTTAGCACTGCATCAG
This sequence comes from Chrysochloris asiatica, assembly GCF_000296735.1. Taxonomy (NCBI): domain Eukaryota; kingdom Metazoa; phylum Chordata; class Mammalia; order Afrosoricida; family Chrysochloridae; genus Chrysochloris; species Chrysochloris asiatica. The sequence goes on along the minus strand of NW_006408771.1, from coordinate 3,088,132 downwards.
TTTATTGAAACATTTCAATTGGATACAACTCCATTGTAAAGTGTTTTGAAACATTTTATAATCATTTTTCTGAATTCCTTCTCAGGCATTTCCAAGGCCTGCCCTCCTTCCAGAATGGAGTCCAGATTTACCTCTAAGTCATTTGTCTCAGATGGTTTATCTTGTCTGGACATGTGCTGATATGGTCAACTCCTTTTGCTTCTTGGACATGTTTCGTGTTTATCTGTGGCCTTAATACTTAATTGAGTGTGTGGTTTAGTATTTTTTATGCTTTCTGATTGCCTCCAGGTAGATGTGATCAGGATGTGGGCTTCCATTTTCACTCTTCTTACTACTTAACTCAGAGTAACTTTCACAGGTTGTGTCTGCCTCCCTAGTGTATGGCACTTGGTATTGGTTCTTTCCTGGATTTTGGTGTTTTATAGAGTGTGATTGTAGCTTGACTATATGGCAACAGTTTCTGTCTCTTCTTGGGTAATATTGGGAGAGAAAGAGTCCCCCAAATATAAATGGGAGAGTGTAAAACAGAAAAAAAAAAGCAACAACACACACACACACACACAAAAAAAAAACAAGAAAGAAAAATAAAACATCAAAAACCAAAGAGAAGAACAGCAAAAACAAAAACTAGATTGGATATTGTAGTCTATAATTGCAGTAAAGGGAGAGGAGGGAGAGAAGAAGAAGAAAAAAATCTGTAGCCTAATATGAGTATGACTTTAATATCTTCTCTCAACTTCTTGCCTTCAAAGCCTCCTGATAAATTTCACAATGCCACTGTTGGTTGTTACGGTGTATCTCAGGATATAATTTAATTTTCAGCCTGTTTTGTTTTTAAACTCTCTTTCTTGCTCTTCACCACTTGTTCTGGCCTTTTTGTTATTAAAAAACATTTCAGGGCTGGCTCTTCGGCAGAGAGTATCTGTGCACATGCGTGGCAGAAAAATCCACCAGTGGTGGAGGTGGGGGCTGTCCACTTGCTCAGGCTCCCTCTCTAGTAACCAGAATAGAGGTGCACAAACTGGGAGGCCAAGAACAGATACCAAAAAGAAAAATATCTGAACAAAGCAAAACCAACAAAAGTGTTGTCTATCTTTCCTCTGAGGGTCCTACATCATTATTCCATGGTGGGCCTGCTCCCCACTTGGTCTTGCCATTTGGTCTTACCCAAGTTGTTGGTTCCAGGCCACTGATCCCAGCAGATTAAAAAATATGTGATTTCTTATTCCTGCTATAAGTTCCACTAGCTATAAGCCTTCAAACTTTTTAAACATTCCTAGATATGTGGTTCAGAGTTTTGGAGCTCTGCCCTGAACCCTCTTTACCTGGTATTCGGTAGTATTGTTGATGGCTAACTTCAATGTACCTCTACCCTATCCCCCATCAAGCCCCACCTCTCCAGAACATTATGTTTTGCAAATTGGATGGTCAGTGAAAAAGGTGAAGGACCAAATGAGATGGAATGATACAATGGTAGCAACAATGGACTCAAATATAACAACATTTGTGAGGATGGCACAAATCTGGACAATATTTACTTCTATTGTACATAGAGTCACTATGAGTTGGAACCAACTTGATGCCACCTGACAATAACACGATATTTTCAATGTTAATCAAGATGTTATCACTTTATGAATTTTCTTCTCAATTATTCAGTGGTCATTTAAAATGAAAAGTATAGAAAAAAATTTCACAGTGCATGACACTTCACAGACAAAACATATATAATTACCAAGATAGAAAGTGTTTGCATTTAGAAAATTAGTATTACAAGAATTTTAGTTGTAAATCAAAATTTTAATGGAATCATAATACAGGCAAACCTTTGACTAAGTTAAGCCTGTTAAAGCCAAAAATCTTTCAATATACTCATGCAGTAATGGAGATACTCATTCATCTATGCCAAGAAATTTAGAAGTCAGCTACCTGGCCAACTGATTGGAAGAGATCCCTATTTGTAACCATTCCAAAGAAAGGTTGTCCAACAGAATGTAAACATATCAGGCAATATTATTAGTATCACATGCAAGTAAATATTTGTTAAAGACAATTTGAAAATGACAGTAACAGTATATTGACAGGTAACTGACAGAGGTTCAAGATGAATTCATACAAGGACATGGTACGAGGGGTATCATTGCTGATGTCAGATGGATCTTGGCTGAAAGCAGAGAATATCATAAAAATGTTTAACTGTGCTTTATTAAGTATGTGAATGCTTTTGATTGTGTGGATCATGACAAGCTATGGATAACATTGCAGAGAATGAATATTTGGAAACACTTAATTGTTTTCTTGGGGAACCTGTATATAGACCAAGAGACAGTTGTTCTATCAGGTCAAGGGAAAATAGAATGGTTTAAAATTAGGAAAGGTGAGCATCAGGGTTGTAGTCTTTCACCATGCTTATTCAATCTATATGCTCAACAAATAATCCAGAAGCTGCATTATATGAAGTAAATGTGGCATCATGATTGAAGGAAGACTCATTAGCTACCTGCGATATACAAATGAAACAACCTTGCTTGCTGAAAGTCAAGAGGACTTAAAACAATTCCTGACCACAGTGTTCAAAGACCATAGTCTTCAGTATTAGTTGCACCTCAATGTAAAGAAAACAAAAACTCTCATCGTTGGGCCTATAAATAACATCTGTATAAAAGGAGAACAGATTGAAGTTGTCAAAGCCTTCATTTTGCTTGGATCCACCATTAATATTCATGAAAACAGCAGTCAAGAAATCAAACAACATCTTACATTAGGCAAATGTGTTGCACAAGACACATTGAAAAGCAAAGATAATTGTTTTAGGGTTAAGATACAACTGACCTAAACCATGGTATTTTCAGTACCCTCATATGCATGTGAAAGTTGGACAGTGAATAAAGAAGACTGTTGAAGAATTGATGCATTTGAGTTATGGTGTTGGAGGAGAATATTAAAAGTACCATTGACCATCAAAAGAACAAACAAATTTGAGTTGGAGAAAGTACAGAATGTTCCTTAGAAGCCAAGATGGCCAGGCTTCATTGCTCATATTTCAGACATATTGTCAGGAGGGATGTCACTGAAGAAGGACATCATGGCTGGTAAAGCAGAGGTTCCGTGAAAAAGAGGAAGATCCCCCAACGATATGGATTGGCACAGTGGGAGCAGCAGTGAGCTTAAGTGTAACAGTAATTGTGAGGTTTGAGCAGGACTAGCAGTGTTTTGTTCTTCTGCACATACGGTTACAATGAGTCTGTACTGACTGGACACACCTAACAACAACAACAAATCTGAAAAGTTACATAATGAAATCAGATTACTAACATCTAAGTGGATGCATGTTAAGAACATAGTAATGTAACCTTTTAAGAAAATAGAATTTTCAGTATGGGATTTCTATGTAGTGATGACAGTAATAACATTTGAATTTTATCATCAAAATTGATTCCCTGAATTTAAATGTGAATGCATAAATTTTAAGCAAACAATAATACTATTTTGTGAAGAAAAGTCTTATTTTACATCTTAAAATTAATCCTTATATTTACATTTTCTTTTGCATACTTTTAAGACTTATTGCTTCTCTAGGAGTTAAAATCATATTAAGATAAGTAATATGCAAATGAGGATGCTCTGTTAAATCCTCAATTCATCTTCTCTATAAACAGCAGTAATTTTTTTCACTGATATGAAAAAAAACGTAAGTCAAAAAAGAAGGGATAAATATTTGCAAATTAAAAAAAAAATCATAGGAAGAATGGATGGTTTAACATTCCTTGGACCAGGAACTGCTCTAATAATCTCCTTTATTAGTTTATACCTTTCAGGTTGAGAAGACACACCTGCATTTCACCTGACATTGAAAAATCTGGCTAATTAGCTAATTTCTTAATTGCAGAACTAACATCTTACTTGACTAAAATAACTAATTTCAAAGTTAACTAATTCATTTAAGATAAAAAATTATCCATGGAAAAGCTCAGAGGAACAACTGATATACAGTATTTTGTATGCATTTGCACTTGTCTCTACTTTTAAAAGTGATTCTTAAAGAAAGTTTGGTTCAAAAGAATCATGGAAAGTTTAGGACAATATTACTTGTTTTGGGGGATTTATTATTATTATTGTCATCTTTTAAAATCCAGCATATTTTGGCTTTTTTCTACTTTTCTCAGTGAATTATTTGATAAGCCCTAATCTACTTTAGAATCCTGGTGAGACTACAAAGCAGTTTGAACTGCAAGGTCGGCTGTTCAGGCTTACCAGCTGCTCTCGGAAACCCTAAGCAGGATCACTGTGGGTGAGAATCGACTAAACAACCCTTAAGAACAACAACAATCTATCTTAGGTGTCTTTTTTTTTTTTTCCCTAATTTGCAGCCAGCAAAGATCATGCCAACATATTATCTAAAAAAACAAAACAAAACACAAAATACCTGTGTAACATTCTCACAAAGACTGACCAGTCCACGCTCTCTATATCTTCCTTAGCTTAAATCTTGGATTTGTTCTTTCCAAGCATGCCTCCTGCTCCATTCTTAGATATTCATAAAGCAGCTCTGTCAGTTTCACCTCTCTGAACTGTGTGTTCATTTCTGCATGCAATTTGGCATCAACATCACAACCCTCAACAAAATCTTCACTATTTCTTACTGAAATTTTGCAATTTCTTGTTTAAAATTCCTGTACTTTCTTCTACCTCACCTTCAATCTTTCCCTTACATTACAGTCAAAGTAATCCATTCAAAACCCAAATCTGATATGTCATCCCTCTTTTCTCTGGCTGTCACCTTTAAAGACTTGAGTACCATGGCTACTGCATTTGCCAAAAGATCAATTCCCATCCATCATTTTTCATATTGATAAAAACTCAAGCCTTGAAAATTTACAAGAGATTGATAGATCCTAATTTACAGGAATGTTCTAGTGTTGCACTGAAAATCTTAGGGTGGGCATTCAATGATCCCGGTAAACTGTACTTAACATTGGTGGATATTTTTTAAATAGGAAGTGATTTTTCAAAAATTACCTTAAATAATGTGTTTTCATTGGTGCTCACAACTTGGCTTTCCTTCATGAAATTCACAATTTTCCTTTAAAAAACAAAAGAAAAGCACCCTCTAAATACCATCTCTCTACTAACGTAACAGTATCTCTTCTAGCACATTTCAACTGTCCCTCAGATAAATAGTTTTCTGACAATTTTTGGATCATGAAGCCAACAAAAGTCCCATCAATCACTGAATCCATCTGCAAGTCCAGAATCTTTAAGTGCTGTTCACCCTTCCTTCAGATTCCACACATTATTAACTTGATACTTTATAGTGGAAGTTTAAGTCCTAGTGTTGTGCTGTAGGATCCATACAGCACAGCTAACCACAAATTTGGAAGTCTGAACCCACCA
>NW_006408771.1:3076682-3082551 GCF_000296735.1 Chrysochloris asiatica | reverse complement strand
TATATATATACATGTAGGATAAAGCACTTACATAGGAGTCCTGGTGTGGCACTGTGAATAAAGCATTGGGCAGTATCGTCAGTTTGAACTGCAAGGTCAGCAATTCAAATCAACCAGTTGCTCCTCCAAAACCCTATACAGAGTTTCTATGAGTCACTTCTGACTCTATAGCATTTATTGTTATGCTGCAGTGCCACAACAGGACTCTAAAGTAAGTAAAAATCCTGGAGATCTTGATTAAATAATAATATCAAAAGGTGAAGCTATGGTTTCTCAACATAGCCTCCATCTTGGTCTATATATTTCTAAAGGTAATGTTTCTATTGCTCTAATTCTTCCCTGAAGAATTCTTTATTCTTTGATTTATACCACATCAAAACAGCATATTTGGCATCCTGTAGGAACCCAAATCATGTTCTTTTAAAACATTCTTTTAGTTTTTTAGAACAATTGTTCAGTCTAAAGGAACAATATTATTGTCTAGTCTGAAGGAACGATATTAAGGTTGGGGGGAGGGGGAAAGGGATAGGGCAAGGTTTCTCAACAAAATTCTCATGGAAAATAGCCCTTGCTATATTTTAAAAAGAAGCTCTGTTAGCAGAGTGGTTACAAGTCACTAACGTCATGGTCAGCAGTTCAAAATTACCAGCTGTTTCGTGGAAGAAAGATGAGGCTTTCTGTTCCCATAAAGATTTACAGCCTCAGAAACCTGATACAGGGTTGCTATGAGTCAGAACCAACTCCACACCACCACCACCACCATCACCATACTTTAAAAATGAGCAAGTGCATTACTGTGATGGAAAGAAACACTTTTGTCTCACATTTCCTGGCATTTTTCTCAATAATGCGGTTTTCAATTTTTTAAAAACTGTTTTATCAAAGGCCCCCATGATCATCCTTTGTATCTCATGAAAATCTATCAAGATACCCCTTTGGATTATAAAAAAAACCTGTCATCAGGACCCTCTGAGCTGACCTATCTATCTTGAATTTGATTGGCCTAGCAGATCCCCTAATAAGCTAGGTTTGATAGGACTGTTGTTTTAAAGATACCCTAAGGAGTCCTGGTATGGTGCTATAGTATAATGCACTGGAACTCAAGGTCAGTTTGAACCATAAAATTGGCAGTTCAAACCCACTAGCCACTCTTTGGAAAATGACTTGAAGGCATTTATGAACAACAACAATTAGTCTAAAGACTTGCAGATGGCATAGTGAGTTATGCATTGGGATACTAATATGGACTCTGGGAGATAGATGAGGCTTTTTACTCACAGAAGATTTGTAGCTTTGATAATTCTATACAGGATCACTATGAGCAAGAACCAACTCTACAGCACACAACACCAGTGAGTAAGAAAAGTGTATTACTGAGCGAACTTGTCTACTGCCATCTACTGATTGTGGAGATAATATTAAGCACGTTTTATTTGGAATTTTATATAGAGTCCTGGGGTGGCACTATAGGATAGGTACTCTACTTCAAGGTCCATATGAACCGTAATGTCAGCAGTTCAAATATACCAACAACTTCTTTGAAACTCTATACAGGGTCACTGAGTTGGTACTTACTCAACGACACTTAGCAACAATGATAAAAAAACAACAATCTATAAACTTGAATGTTAGTGACTATATATATAATATAGTATACATATGTAATATATATATGTGTATGTATGTGTGAATTTATATATATTTGAGGGTAGGTTAAAAAAAGTCTACACTCTGGCTGTAGAATTTATTTAACCAACTCTTAGAAAAGACAAAAACATCATTTTTTGACAGAATATCCTTGCTTTTCAATACATTTTGTAATCTGTCAACAAGCTTTCATATCCCCTTATTAAAGCATGTTTTAGGCTGAGCTGTGAGGCACAAATGCACCACTGTCTTCACTTCTTCATCAGAGGAGAATCTTCATCTTCAAACAGCTGTTTTCTGGAGACCAAACAAGTGAAAGTCTTACGACACAAGATCAGCACTATAGGGAGGATGCTTTAACATACCAAAAACAAATTTTTGCCAAGTGTCAACAGTTGTAGGTAGAGGTGTGTGGACATGCATTATCATGCAAGATCACAAGGCCCTTGGATAGCAGTCTTCTGCATTTAATCTGAAGTTTAGGCTTCAAATCTTCAGTGACATGTCACTGTAATGAGCACTATTGATTGTTGAACTTTTTCCCTGATAGTGTTACAATACCTACCCTTGAGAATCCCAGAAAACTGTAAGCATCAATTTTCCAGCTGATAGTTGACTTTTTCTTGGTCTGTGATTGAGAATATTTCCATTTCATACTTTGCAGTTTACCCTCAGGTTTGTAGTGAGAATCCATGTCTCTTTACCAATAATGATTTTTTTTAAAGAAACTTTTACTTTCCTTTGAGTGCCAGTCCAAATTTTGTTGCCTGTGTCCAAACACTTCTATTTATGCTCTTTAGTGAGTTGTTTCAGCACCCATCTTACACAAACTTTCACAACCCAAGTGTGTTATGGATTATTTCGTAGGCAGAGCAATGGCTGATTTACAATGATTGCCACACAATCCAGTGTCATTCGTCTATTCAACAGAATCATTTCACGTGCATGTCAGCAGTCATGGGCATGGACAGGCATTTTAATATAACAGGGCTGTGAATATTTTTGATTCACCCATGTGTGTGTGTGTATGAGAGTGGTGGGTTCATAAAATAAGCACAGAACTGTGAAACACAATGTTGGAGATTCGAGCCCACCAGCCATCCCATGGGAGAAAGATGAAACTTTCTGCTGTCCTGAAGATTGAAAGCCTCAGAAACCCTATACTGGGTCTATATGAGAAGGAACCAAATCAGTGGCACTTAATAGCAACAACATACATATATAGCCTCAGAGACACTATATAAGATCACTAAGAGTAAGAACCAACTCAACTGCACATAACAACTATAAATATATATAAACATGCACAGAGAAGGAGAGTGCTTCTAATATTGGTGGAAAATGAATTAAATGATAATACTATATATATGCTGTCGAGTCCTGGTGTATTGCTATAGATTAAGTGTTAGACTGGAAAGTCAGTTTGAACCACAAAGTAGGCAGTTCGAGCTCACTAGTTGCTCATTGGAAACCCTATCTAGGGTCACTATGGATCAGAACTGACTTAACAGCACTTAACAACAATAATATTAAATAAAACATATTACATTATAGATTTAGGATCACATATAGATTGCTTTGCCGCCTATGTATACATAGATAAATAGGTATGCATATGAGTTTGTGTGTGTGTGTCTGTATGTCTGTGTTTATTCACTATACTTATACAAATTATAGAGAAAAGAAAAATACAAAGCTCCTTGTTTCTGTAAATGGTCACGAGCTCATAACTGGAATTTATTACTTCCTACCTTCCTGAGTGAGGTTGGCCCAGGATCGGACATTGTTTTGTTCTGCTGTGCATAGGGTTGCTAGGAGTCGGTTCCGACTCGACGGCACCTGACAACAACAACCTTTCTGAACTATCCAGTTTATGTTTCCTTCTCATTTAGTGGAATCTTTTCATAGGGATTGTTTATCCAATGGTGGTGGTGGTGATGTGCCATGGAGTTGGTTCCAACTCATAGCGACCCAGTACAAGGTTTCCGAGGCTGTAAATCTTTACGGGAGCAGAAAACCTCATCTTTCTCCCATAGAACAGCTGGTAGTTTCAAAGGACTGACCTTGAGATTAGCAGTCCAATTCGTTGCCACTATACTACCAGAGCTCCTTTGTTTATCCAGTGAGGATTATGAAATCTTCATTCTTGTGGGATCTGGATCTTTGGTGATATTACTTGACTGTAGACTCTCAATAATTTTGACTACTAGATCAGATAATGTTGGGAGCTGCCCCAGAAATCCACGTGATCCCACTAATTATGTTCTCTGCCTTCTTAATGAAAGAGTAATTTTTTTAAAATGTTAACAGTTAAATTCCAATACCCCAGGAAACACAGAAACCTCAAAGTTGTCTGAGAAGGAGATCAAAATGACAAGGGGCAATCTTTTTTTACAATTTAATGTGAGCAACATGGGGTTCCTGGTGGAATCAAAGTGCATCAACATTTTTTGCTTAATTGACATCAACTTTGTTTTAGTTTTTCCTTCTATCTCTGGGTTTTCTAATTCCTAATTTTTTCTATTTTTCAGTCACCATAAATGTTAAAAAAAAAAATGCTAAAATTTTAAAAATGTTTAACAATTATTTTAGTACTAACTGTGTGTGACGTGACACTGTAGGGTAAGTACTGGATTGCTCATTACAATATTGGTAGTTCAAACCAACCAGCTACTCTTTTGAAATTTTATTCAGAGTTGTTATGAATTGTAACCGAAACAATGGCATTTAATAACAACATGTGTTAGGTTAGGAACTCTGAGAGTACAATGATTAAACCACTGGCTAACCAAACACCAGTGGTTCAAAACCACTAGCTGCTTACGGAAACAGATTTGACACTCTTCTCCTGTAATGATTACAGCCTTGGAAACCACATGGGGCAGTTCTACTGTATCCTATAGTATTGTTATGAGGAGGAATCAACTGGACAGTAATGGATTTGTAATTTTTGTGTTTGTTGTTGATGTGCTAGGCACATTTCTATGCAAAAGGAAATATTAATTTAATTTAGCCTTCAGGCAATTCTATAAGGTTATTATTATTACACTAATTTGTGAAGTTGTAGGGCAAATCCTTGATTGTTCGACGTAAGATTGATGGTTCCAACACACTAACAGCTCCTCAGAAACCAAGTGACTCTATGGCACTTAACAACAGCAATAATTTTATAGTGAGGAAATGGAAGCATATAGAGGATATATTACTTGCCAAAAAAGAACATATCCCATTGACAGGGCTGACATTGGAAACTAGGTAGTCAGAGACAAGATCAGGAATCTTGATACCATGCGTTGAGTTTAATTTTATAATTCCATCTATCTGTCGTGTTTAATGGTGACCTTTTTCCTTCTGGATTACTTCCACACATGTTAACATGACATAAAATCTGCACCTCTTTTCAGACATCTTGACAGCCTACACAATTTGCTCCACAAACACAATGAATTATAATTAATTTCATAAGGGTTTTAAGAACCTTGTTTGGATTTTGGTTTTAACCTAGCAATAGCTTTTCTCTTCCTACAGCTAATTCCTTATGTTGTTGTTAAGTGCTGTCAAGTAGATTCTGACTCAGAGAGACCCTGTACAGGGTTTCTGAGGAGTAGTGAATTGGTAGAGTTGAACAGCCAGCCATGTGGTTTGCAGTCCAGTGTTTATCCTACAGGAAATTCCTTATAGTCTTTGCTTAAATGATTAACTTCAAGAGGCAGGCATGGCTGAACTTTGTCTCTCAGACTTTGAACATATTGTCAAGAGGGACCAGTCGCTGGAGAAGGAATCATGTTTTATAAGGTGGAGGGTCAGAGAAAAAGAGGAAGACCCCCAGGGAGTAGGATTGGCCATGTGGCAGCATCAATGGGCTCAAGCATGGCAACAATAGTGAGGTTGGCCCAGGACCGGGCAGTGTTTTGTTCTGCTGTGCATAAGGTCGCTAGGAGTTGGTACCGACTAGCTACGAGCTAACAACAATAAACAAAATTTGGACTGATACTCGAAGCAAAATAAATTTCTTTTGAAAAAATCATTACTAGCGATGAGACATGGATTCATGTGACTTCAAGAGGTAATAAACTTCAGAAGTATGTAAAATGTGCTACCAAAGCATTTGACACATCTTGTATTTTAATATTCACCAGCATTACTATAATGTGTATTTGTCTCTCCACATATACTAAAGTTTGTGAATGTCTGCATTCATACCCTGGCCCCAAGAAGCACA
>NW_006408771.1:3075015-3075988 GCF_000296735.1 Chrysochloris asiatica | reverse complement strand
TTGGTGGCTCACAGCTCAGTCTAAAACATGTTTTAATAAAGGCATATGAAAGCTTGTTGATAGGTGGAGAAACTGTATTGAAAATCAAGGAGATTATGTTGAAAATAATGTATTTGCTTTATCTAAAAGTTGATTAAAATAAATTCTACATCCAGAATGTGGATAATTTTTGAGTCACCCTCGTATATAGTAGTTAATGATGTTCTAATTTTCTGCTATAAACTATATATAAAATCAAATTAAAGTAAATTGACTATCCTACTTTTCCACCAAGAGGATTTTCATTGATAGCCTTCTAAAGCAAACTACAATTTTAGAATATTCAAAGACACTTTATTCTTTGTAATTTATGATGAAGAACCAAACCTATGTCTTACCTTTTTCATATGACTGAATTTAAATTTCTGCAAAGAAATACAAAGGGAAATAATTCATTTGAATACAAAGCAATTAAAACAGAGAACAGATAGGGGAGAACAAACAAGATGGTGGATCGGGTAGATGTGTAGTAAAGAGCCCCGCCAACAACAACACAGAATACCCGACCAAGCAGGCTCAGGGGATGGTCCTAGAACTCTGAACCACATATAAAGGAATATTTAGAAGGTTGTAAAACTCACAGCTGGGGGAATTTGTGGCAGAAGCAAGAAATCTATTGCTTTCTAGTCCAGGATGCTCGGCTGCTCCAGGAGCCGCCATCTTGGTGAGACCAAGCGGGGGAAGGATCAGAGCAGCCACAGACGCCTGGTAGAGATAAAGGTGTAGGCATTCTTTTTTTTTTGGTATCTGTTCAACGGTCCCTGGCTGTCTGTGCACCTCCATTCTGGTGACTCTAGGGGTGCCTGAGCTAGTGGGCACCCCAACCCCACCCTCAGAGGGTTCTACTACGCATGCTCACAGATCTCCTCGAAATTTAAAGAGACAGTCTCCAATTAAAACCAAATGGCCACAGCCAGCCCTGAACTGTTTCTAA
>NW_006408771.1:3070844-3072866 GCF_000296735.1 Chrysochloris asiatica | reverse complement strand
GAAACCCTGTACAGGGTCGCTACAACGCCACGGCACATAACAACAACAATGTGAGTGAGAAGGAGCTCTGGTAGTGTAATGGTTACGAATCGGGCTGTGGACCTCAAGGTCAGCAGTTCGAACTACCAGTTGCTCCGCGGGAGAAAGATGAGGCTTTCTGCTCCCTTAAAGATTTATAGCCTCGGAAACCTTGTACAGGGTCGCTATGGGTTGGTACCGACTCGACGGCACTTAACAACAACAACAACAACAATGTGAGTGAGAAAACAGGAGGATAAAGAGATGAATGAGACAACTCAGCATTATTATCATAAATATGTCCTTCTCCACAGTTTGAAAAATTAACAAATTTTCCTTTATTATCTCAAACAAGATCACAAATTAAGATTGATCTGGTTTTGGAATTCTTTTTAAAGATTGCTTTAAATTTTTAAATCATCAGCTGTTAGTTGAGGCACTGTAGGATAAACACTGAACTTCCTCAAGTTTCATAGTTCAAATCCACCAGCTGCTCTTTAGAAACACTATGCAGGATGTCTATACTTAAGAAACAAATCAATGGCATGTACCAAAAAAACAAATAATATGTCTAAGTACTTAATGTGAATCATCGTGTTTTAATATTCATATCTTTCCTTTTCTGGAACCCATTCAAGTAATTTTGACTTCAGAAAGTGTATACACTTTACAAATCCTCACTTGTGAAATATACATTTATTTTGCTCACTACTTGATTATGAGCTGGCTGGCTATAGGATGCTAAGTTAAAAATATTTACTTTTAGAATTTGAAATTAAGGGATTCACCATTTTTTAGTATCAAGTACTTCTTGTAAGGGGCACTTGTGATCCAATTGTAGATTTCTCTCCTCTGTACATGAGGCCAGCATTCATTTCTGGGTTAATCCACCTTCTGAGCAGCCAATACATATCTGTCAGTAGAGGCTGACATGTTGAGTCACCATGGCTTGGACCTACTTGATGGCAAGTAACAAAAACATTTCTGGATCCTTTTTCCCAATAAAAATATTACTCCATGCATTAAAATAAAACAAAACAACACCACGAAAAAACCCCACAACATTAAACAAACATTATTTCTTTGTAAATATAGTCCCTTTGCCCAAGTTGTACGGTGCTTCTTGTTATCACCGATTCCGGCTGTATACCTAGTATTTTCTGTTTATATTTGGAGTTTTATATTATTATTGCATATAGTAATATGTTTATCTGGGAGCATGGTAACTCCAAAGGATAAGCCCTGGATTGCGAACAACAAGGTTGGTATTTCGAGGGCACCGTCTGATCAGTAGGAGAAAGATGTGACTGTTAGCTCCTGCAAAGATTACAAGCTTTAAGATCTCTGTACATGGTTCCTCTGAGTCAGAACTCACTTGTCAGCACTTAGCCACAACAACAACATAGCTCTCAATAATGTTAATAATTTTGAAAGATAATCTTTGGCCATTTTCCATGATTATTTTCATAAGTCTTGGCACATTTTTTTTTCAGTAATTTGTATTTTACAAGTGTAAAATTTCATACCACTTCCTCTGGATTTTCTACTAAGCTAATAGATGAATGTCGGAAATATTGGGTAAATTGTCTAACTCCATGAAATTAGATTGGTTCTTTTTATTCCTTTTGCATAGGGTTCATTTATGGTAGAGGTTTTCAGCTTTTTCATATGATTAATGTGGCATCTACAAGTTACTAGACTTGTTAATATTTCTTCTAAATATTATTAATCAGTCACTTAAATTAATTTTTATTTTTTCCCCAGGATGTTGTTGTTGTTAAGAGCCATTAAGTCGGTCCCGACCCGTAGCAACCCTGTATAGGGTTTCCGAGGAGCAAGTGGTGAGCTTGCACCGCTGACCTTGCATTAAACACAAGCAACACCACCACCACCACGAACAACAAAAACCCAACTGTTGAGTGTTCTTTCTTTCTCCCTCTCTTATCTCTCTGTTCTTTTTTATTTATTCATTTTCTATATCCTCTTGTAATCTTGTTCCAAATA
>NW_006408771.1:3066293-3070469 GCF_000296735.1 Chrysochloris asiatica | reverse complement strand
ATGAAATTACTTCCATGAATAGATCTACCATGAGCAGTCAACCAACTAAAATGAAGTTTGCTTTGAGTTGTGACCTGTTTTCAATATATAGGACACTGTGGGAAAGCTGGCTTGCTTGTCCCTGCATCTGGTTCATCTGACTTTGATGATTTGGACTTGCACTAGTGACCTACTACATTTCTTGCTAATTCTGGACATAACCAACAATCTGCCATTTTACTTGCAGGTGATCTTGTATTTATTTACCTTTGCACTCAGAAGGCTAAGTAGCTCTGGTAGCATAGTGGTTACAAATCGGGCTATGAACCACAAGGTCAGCAGTTCGAAACTACCAGTTGTTCGACAGGAGAAAGATGAGGCTTTCAGATCCTGTAATGATTTATAGCCTTGGAAACCCTGTACAGGGTCGCTATGAGTCAGAACCAACTCCACGGCACATCACCACCACCACCACCATCACTCAGAAGCCTGCTGTCTGAACTGTTGATCTTGGGTTCATCAGTACTTGCAGCAGATGAGTTAAAAGACTCCAGCTTGAAATGAGACCCACAGACTTGGAACTTGTCTTTATCTATAACTGTGTAAATAATTTCCTTGATATAAACTCTCTCTGTCTTTCTTTCTCTCTTTCTCTCTCTGGTTTTCCTTCTCTAGAGAAGCAGCCTATGATATACTCACCCATACAATGAACATCTCAATTGGGTTGAGATGTTCATCAACAAAATGAAAGTCTCTTATTTCAGATTATAATTTTGGTAGCCTTGACTCTAGTAATATGATATAAATCAGTGAGAGTAGAAAGGCTGCCTTCTTTTTTGACACATTTTATGTCAATTTACTTATTTAATTGTTTAAATAAAACACTCAAAGTCATACACAATACTAAGTTGTATACACCAATATATTATCAAAGCATGACTGTCTTAAATACCTACTGTTGCTATAACATAAATACAACATGTTGAGGACTCTAACAAACAGAAATTTAGCCACTGAAGGTTTAGGAGATTAGAAGTTCAAACTTAGGGGCTCACCTCCAGCGGAAGGCTTGCTTTCTCGCTCTGTCAGCTCCGAGGGAAGTTCCTTGTGTTCTTTCAATATCTGTGGGCCTGCACTCCTTGGAGATCTCCATGTGCTTTGCTATCAGTCTTCCACTGGCTCTGTGAGGTTCTCTGTACAATGACCCTCAGTGCAAAATATATATTCCACTGTTGACTCATCTTTCTTGGTTGTGGTCAGGTCTCTCAAATTTTGCTTTGTTGTTGTTGTTGTGTTGTTGTTAAGTGCCGTCGAGTCGGTTCCAACCCATAGCGACCTTGTACAGGGTTTCCGAGGGTGTAAATCTTTACGGGAGTAGAAAGCCTCATCTTTCTCCCGCGGAGCGGCTGGTAGTTTCGCACCTCTGACCTTATGGTTCACAGCCCGATTCGTAACCACTAAGCTACCAGAGCTTACTTGTCTAATTTCTTTTATCAGCAGGGATTGACTCAAGATAGAATCTTATCTGGTAGATTGTATCCTGCCTCATTTATATGTTGCTGCTGTTGTTACTAAGGGCTCTCCAGTTGGGTCTGACTCTTAGTGACCCTGTATATAGTGTCTGAGGAGCAGCGGGTGAGTTTGAGCCACTGACCTTATGATTAGCAGTCCGATACACTACACCAAGAGTTCACACTTCCTCCAGTTCAGATCGACAGGCAGATACATAGATCTTCTAATAATGCACCTCTAAACTCCATTGTTTCAGTTTGTTTTGGGCTTAATATAAAATAGAATCATGTTGTATGATTATTGTATGATGTTTCCCATCTTTCACCGAATAATGTATTTACAGTATTTATCCATGTTGTATTTGTGAAATTTAAGAAATTTTATCTCCTGTATGAAACTACTTTATGAATACAATATACATCCTATTTGCTTTCCCCCCAGACTTTTGGTTTATTGAAGGACTTCTGTTTTCAGAGACTAAAATAACCTCCCAAATGTATAACTACACCACTTTTCTAAAATCCATTCCTACCATTATAGTTACAGCTTTTCATCATTTTTTTCACTCTTTGCTTTTCCTTCACACTTGAACGTTGAGTCAGTGAAGTTCTGATTGAGCACAACTACTTATTGCCATTTTTGTCTCAATTATTTTAAATGGATGGAAGCTTGCTTCTCCTTGATATTAGCACTTCTACTTTTCTATTTTTAACTCTTTTTTTTTTTTTTTTAAACAGGGAGAATGGAACTATATCTTCAAATAATGTGCAAATACATCTTGGCTGTTCAAAGGTGATACTGTTGACAAGCCTGACCAAATTATTTGCTGGCAGAGGTCCCACCATCTACTTACATGACAGAGCGTTTTTTTAACTGAAGTTTTAAAGCCTGAAGTTGACCTTTATCAAATACCATTTAAGTGTATCAATATATAATGTATAAAGTTATATCAAGGTCCAATACACCAAAGTCAAGGATCAACTATACTGACAACCCTGAGCATAGTGGTTGTGTGCATGGAGTGAGTTCTGTCTCACGGCGACTCTGTAGAGGGTTTCTGAGGATGTAAATATTGATAGCAGTAGAAAACCTCACCTTTCGCCGTAGGAATGGCTGGTAAATTCGAACTGCTGACCTTGCGGTTAACAGTCCAACTCATAACTCACTATGCTATCAGAGCTCCTTATTGAAAATCATAATCCCTATGATTTCTCAATAATAAATCTATTGTCGTTGTTGTTGTTAAGTGCCGTCAAGTCGGTTCCGACCCATAGCGACCCTATACAGGGTTTCCGAGGGTGTAAATCTTTACAGGAGTAGAAAGCCTCATCTTTCTCCCGCGGAGCAGCTGGTAGTTTCAAACCGCTGACCTTAAGGTTCGCAGCCCGATTCGTAACCACTACGCTATGTGACATTATCCACATGAAATGATCATAGAACTTCTACTCTGTTTTGTACCCTGGCATTCTTTTGGTCATGGGCATTAGCACAAAAGCACTTAATCGTTCTAAATTGTTGTTATTACTGTTGCTAGATGCCACTGAGTCGGTTCCTACTTATAGCGACTCTTTGCACAACAGAATGAATCATTCTAAATATTACCTAGCAAATAACATAATTAAGAATGTTGCCGTAATACACCATTGAGTAGGTTCCATCTCGCAGGCTTTTTCTTACCTAAAATTAACATACCAAAATATGGCCATCCATACCTAAACAACCCTATTAACTTATTATTTATTGTTATTGATTTGTTTGTTATAATGATATCATGAAGTATTGTTATCTGAGTGACGAATGAAAAAAATACAAATAGCTATTCATATTTAATGTTTTTTGTTCAGGAGAAGACGGACAGTTAGTATATGAACAGTTGGTCAAATTTCCTCGAGTTTGTGTTAAAGTTGGAGGTCGTCATGGAAAAGAAGTTGCCACGACCTTTTAATAACATTTGAACTCTGCCTAACAGCTAAGTGTCTCACTATCTGGCCCTTTTCCTCTTAGTGGTGCTATAATTTATCTGGAATATACAACCTATTCTTGATGAGAATTTGAAGATTCCTCATTTTCTGCAACAGTGAACTGTACTGATATAAACGTTACTGTGCATGTCTTCAGGCGAAATTTTACATCCATTCGTGAAGCTGGCAAGCACAGAAATGAACCCATTTGTTTAGGTTTGCACCCACTTTTTTTTCACCTACAAAGCCAGAAAAGGAAGCTCCTGATGATGTATATTCTTCAAAATAAGAGAGAATGTGTCTGGATTTAATCTTGAGTCAAAAGTCACAATTTGTGAGACTATAAGATGCTTTTTTCCAAAATGTTACTATTAGTTGCCCTGCTCAATGCTGTGAAATGTTTTCTCATCGGTGCTTCTTCTAAAGTTAAACTGAAAATTTCAGCAATTATGTTAGAAAAACTCTCTGTGATATGTATGCTGAATGGGATATGTATGCTAAGTGTATGTTTATAGTTTTAGCAACTTATATTGTTCTTAACTTAATGGTGTTTCCTTTATATCAAGAAACGTCTCAAATGTTTTTATTCTTCAAGAGCATCTTTCTACATGTATTTAGTCCCATATTTATATACATACAGATTTTTTTTCCATAAGCATGTCCTAGGAAATAGGAGAGATACCAATGAATTTCATAGTCATATTGAGCCTGAACTAAATTTAAA
>NW_006408771.1:3064256-3065583 GCF_000296735.1 Chrysochloris asiatica | reverse complement strand
TAATGTCTAGGCACACCTAAAATGATACATTTCTAGATTCTATATTTTAAAGACTGGCTTCCTTATTTACCATTTATGTGATTGTAGCAGAGATAGAATTACCCTTGTTGATTCAGAGTCGGTCTGTATGCCATTCCTTGAAGCTCTACTTGGAGAATTTCTCTTCAGTACTGCTAAGGCTTGTGGAAGTCCTGGTGTGACACTGTAGGATAAGCACCAGACTGCTATCTGCAAAGTCCGTAGTTCAAACTCATCAACCTCAGAAATCCGATGTAAGGTCTCTTCAAGTTAGAACTGATTCGCTGGCACTTAGCAACAACAAGGTTAGTGATGTTATCAAATTTTCTGTATCTAATTTTCTAAATTAGTAAAGTTTTTTATAAACTTATTTATGCAATTAAATGCTGACTTAGCAAGCATTTGATATAATAAATGATTATAGGTACAAGCCCGCTAGGATGAAAATCTAGGAGTCATTTTCACCTCTAATAGGGTTTTGTAGGCAATAACAATTTGTACTAATAAGAAGATAAAGTTGCTATAAAAAAACTAGAGAAAAATATCAAAAATTATTTATGCCTTTCCCTAACACCCTTTCAAACTATTATGTAGTTATAACCAAAGTTTGACTAATAAAAAAAGAGTCATAATACCACAAGAGTTATAATATTGTGATGAATATGATCAGCCATATCCAAAAACTCATATATGCAAAATTGATTCTAAAGATGCTACAGCAGAGATAAAGGAACAAAAATAATGGGTACAATTTCTCAACATGCTATATGTATTAGATATGCTGCATTCTGTATGTCACATACAAATAATTCTAATGTTTTTCTTATTGAGGATACTAAAACTTAGATTTAACAATGGCCAACATTTAAATACATATATACTGAGATGCCAGAAATACAAATTTAACAGTGCAGAAGAAAGAATACAAATCCTATGAGAGATAAGAAAATTGGATTTGAGTTATGCTTTGGACCCATGAAATTAACACTCACATAATCTATTAAAGGACATTCAGAACGTGTGTCCTGTTCTCCATGCTTTCTTCTCTTAGTTGGGTATATTTAGTGGGTCTTGGTTTAGTCAAATACAATGCTACTTCCCAAGTTTTAGAATTCTGTCTTTTACATGACTCAAGATTTCAAATTAATTTATCCATTTACTGTTACAATCTGACCATCTGGGATAACACCCACAATGACTCATTGTCTTCTGAAGTTAGAGTGATAATGATTCTTGATCTCATTCATAGCATCCCTTTATAGGGTTTCCAAGTGGCAGCTGATGAGTTTGAACAACAAAATTTATGGTT
>NW_006408771.1:3059266-3061341 GCF_000296735.1 Chrysochloris asiatica | reverse complement strand
TGTGCCCCATCAACAAATGAAAGTCCTGAGGGTTTTACTCCCATGGGCATTAGTCTATTTGCTTCATCACCGTCAACTCTACTTTGAGGAGGTAGTTCTTCCCCAGTCCCATTCTGAGTGCCTTCCAACCTGAGGGGCTCATTTTCTAGCATTGTATCTGCTATTCATCAAGTTTTCAGTGACTAAATATTCAGAAGGAGTTCGTCTCTTCTTCTTCCTTTTCTGTCTTTGTCTGGAAACTCATGTGAAACTTGTCCACCAGTGGTCACCCTGCTGATATTTAAAATACCCGTGCCATAGCTTCCAGAATCACAGTAACTCACAAGCCACCACAGTACGACAAACTGACTGACGAGTTGTGGGTTATGATAGTACGTAGTGCCAGTTCAAGGCCTGGGAACTGCTCTCTCCTCTTAGTTAATTTAAAACAATGCCACCATATGAAAATGATCAAAATTTCAAAGATGAAAGTGTCATGATTCCTATCAGATCCCTGATAAATTCTACTGTTTTAAGGCTGCAAAAGATTAAAATCTTTTGGAGATTAAATTTAGATAATTGAAAATCTATTTTTTGGTGACTCTGAGTGCTTATAAAGGTTCAACTAACTCATGAGTGCAGAGGAAACACTTTGAAAGTGTAAGAGTCATATTCAGAATGTAGCATATTTATTTAATCATAGATTAATAGTTGGCACTGTATCACCAATAAGAACTGGTTACACATTGAACCATTCCTAATGAACTATAGAATTTTGTTTTTCCCATCCCAAAACCTATTGCCTGTGCAGAGCTGAAGATTCTGAACCTGAATAAGTGAAATGGTAAAAAGATTTAATGATTCCTTGTAAGATTGTGAAGAGGTAAAAATGTCTACTTTCAATACTTCTATTCAACACAGTGCTATAGGTTCTAGACAAAGGAATGTGACAAAAAATGGTATTAAAACCACACAAATTATATACAAAGATATACAATTACATTTATTCACAGGTAACATCATCAAAGGTCTTAGTATGCACCAAAAAGCTATTTACAACTAGTAAACAAGTTTAGTGACATTGCAGGCTCCCTGTTCAAAATAAAATTTTCCTTCTCATGTCTACATTATAGAAAGGAAGAGTTGGAAATTAAAATTATAAAACGATATTTATAGTATACTTGAAAGCATGAAATATAATAATAGATTTAACTTAATATGTGAAGGGTATCTACAATAAAATTATATCACATTGCTGATCTATCAAGTTAGTTAATCCTAAAGAAAAATTCAACTGCCCTTTTATCATTAACAGAAAACTTATTATTATAAAATATATATGAAAATAAAGAACTTGGAGTAGCAAATGCAGTTTTAAATAAAGATGAACAAAGTTGAATGTCTTATGCTATCTAAAGACAGATACACAAAAAAGCATTTTGTATGATTTCATTTAGATAAAATTTCCTCTGAAAGTGCATAGAAAGAAATTATTCAGGTCTGTAGTTGTCTGGCACTGGTAATAATAGAGGAAACAGTTGTCACAGGCATGAGGGAATTGTTTTAGGGTTATGAAGGTTTAAATCTGACTTGTGGTTGCCATTTCACAACTCTGTAAATTTAATAAACACTGTTGACCTGTTGGAGTCCTAGTCTAGCACTGTGGGTTAATGTGCTGGGCTGCAAAGCTGGTTTGAACTGCAAGTTCAGCAGTTCAAACTTACCAGTTGCTCCTTGGAAATCCTATACAGGGTCACTATGGGTCATAACCAACTCAATGGCACTTAACAACAACAACATTGACATGTTGGCGCATAGTGCTCTATCAGATAAGCAGTTTACTTTGAACCACAATGAAATGGTCAGTCACTTCATAGGAGAAAGATGAGGCTTTCTGTTGCTGCAAAGATTTACAGCCTTGAAAACCCTATACAAGGTCACTATGAGTTGGAACTGGCTCAACTACAGTTTAACAACTACAGTTGAACTGTATTCCTGTAAGTGTGATACGCAGAACACAATGGCTATGGTAAGGTTGTCTCTGGATTCCAAGCAGCCACCAGATAATTCCAACCAGTAGCATCAACAATGCCATC
>NW_006408771.1:3056701-3058356 GCF_000296735.1 Chrysochloris asiatica | reverse complement strand
ATTTTCTACAAATGAAATATTATTAGAATAAATCTATCTTGTATAATTAATTTTTAAATATGCTGGTGCTACTGAGTCAGTTCTAAATCTTAGCAACCTTATATAGAGTTTTTGAAGGTATACATTTTTAGAGGAGTAGAAAATCTCATATATCTCCTGAGGAGAGGCTGGTGGATTTGAACTACTAACTTTGTGATTAGCAGTCTAATGCATAACCCAGTACATTGTTGCTGTTTTAAGTGCTTTGGAGTTGATTCTGACTCATAACAGCCCTATTCAGGATTTCTGAGGAGCTACAGGTGGGCTTAAACTACCCAGCTTGTGTTCTGCAATCCAGTGCTTATCCTACAATGACACACCTAGTTGTAAACTTATGCATTCCAAATGTTTCAAATGAACATTTTGTTATTGTTTTTCTCATTGATGTCTGTTTTATTTCTGTGCTTTCTCAGGATTTGAAATTATAGGTAATTAAAATGAAATAGGAAGCTTTAGATGATGAGGGACACATTATATATCAGAATTTAGCTATGATTGAGGATTTGGATAAAAGTATGTTGAACCAGTCTGGACCACAAAAGGTCAAGGAAGGGAGTTTTATCTTGGATGCATTTTTAAATTTCAATTGGAATTATTATCTTGTGAAATTGTATTCTCTTATTAAGTAAACCCTTTATATTTTTCTAGAGAACTACTCAGTTGAGTAATTTTCTAACTTAATGTGGGAAATAAAATCTGATTTTAAAATAAAATAATTAAACTGGCATATATGATTTCTGAATCTTACACTGTGTTCCATTTTCCTTTTGGTTAGACATTTTAGGAATGGCAGCTTATTTGTCTTTAAAAAAAAATTGAGAATATTTTTTTTAAATGTTATAAAGACAGAAAAAGTTTACTTGTGAAGATAAAGTGGTTCAGGCAAGTCCAGCAGCTGTGGTTTTCCCTGCTTTTCCCCCTGATAGCATTATTACGTTTCAGGAAAAATAAACCCACCATGTGAAACACAAAAACTAATAAATAGTGGGAATAAAGAGATAACAATTATTGGCTGGCTCCTACTTGTCTAACATTGTAAAGTATGAGCATTCCTGAACACTTAATTGTGCTCATGTGGAATCTGTACATGGACCAAGAGGCAGTTTTTCAAACAGAACACGGAACAATGAATGGTTTAAAATTAAGAAAAGTGTGCAGCAGGGTTGTATTTATTCACCATACTTATTCAATCAATACACTGAGCAAATAATCCGAGAAGCTGGGTTATATGAAGAAAAATGTGGCATCAGGATTGGAGGAAGACTCCTTAACAACCTGCAATATGAAAAGGATACAACCTTGTTTGCTGAATGTCAAGAGGACTTAAAATACTTACTGATGAAGATCAAAGAGCACAGCCTTCAGTATGGATTGCATTTCAACATAAAGAAAACAAAAATCCTCACCACTGGACTAATAAACAACATTATTATCAACGGAGAAAAGATTGAAGTTATCAAGGACTTCATTCTTCTTGGATCAACTATCAACACTCATGGAAGCAGCAGTCAAGAAATCAATCAACATATTGCATTAGGCAAATCTGCTGCACAAGACCTTTTTAAAGTGTTGAAGAGCAAAGATGTCAGCATGAGGACTAAGGTACGCCTGTCCCA
>NW_006408771.1:3041770-3054681 GCF_000296735.1 Chrysochloris asiatica | reverse complement strand
TTATCCCCATCTCCTTTTATTAGCCTACTCCCTGTCCTCTTATAAATCTGGTTTGAATTTCTGGCAGTTTTCTGTTGATGTACTGTTACAACTGTTTTTGAATTATCTTCAACAAAAGTTTACTTGTGTGTGATATTAATAATATTGTTCAATTATATAAACCATTCCAATTATAGAACAATTTCCAGGAAATTCAGAAATGGCTAAAATATAACCTCTCTGCCCAACTGAAGGATTTTTGCTGAAGCAACAAAATTTAAGTTTTTGTATTGCTCTATTTTCTCATTTCTGTTATTAAATGTGAATGAATGCAATACTTTACTGATAACTTGATAATCTGGCCCTCTAATCCAATTTCTATATATCTTGTTTATCAAAATTTGTTATTTCTTTTGAGAATGCTTTTCACTTTTCATAGGTCTCATAAAGACACATGAGGCTAGTTGAGGTTTTCTCTAGAACACTTAATCCAATATATCTTGACCATTCCTCCATTAATTGATACAACTTAAAATATGTAATGTCACATGTGAACTCAACTTGTGCTCTAATAAGTCATTGTTTTTCAAATCACCTGTTTTCCACCATTTTTTTGCAGCACTGATTTCCTTGAGATTTCTAGCTACTGACTCAAAAAGGCTTTTACAATTTCCATTAAATGAATGTGGCACTCACTACTTTCATAATTAACCCAGTTAACCTGCTGTGTAAAAAAGCTAACATTAGTCACAACTTCATGTGTTGTACTATTTCTCCTTGTGACAGATGCACATTTCAGTTTTGAAAAAGCCAAATATTTTTTCCTTTCGTAATTAAAACTTATAATTAACTATATATCATGGAGATGATGTGGGTAATATTAATTAAAAATCATTTCAATTTAGGACACATGAGACCTAGGAGTTACCATGTGACAAAATACACAAATTAAGTCATAAAAATAATATATTACATTCCCTAACTGTGAAAGGACAGTAGTACTGAAGTAAAATGCAGAACTCTGATGTTGAGTATTAAATTGTGTTTCAAACATTTTTTTTCAAAGATAGAACAGTAAAACAAATAAATAACTAAAAGAACAGTAAGATTTTATTTCTGCCATCTTATAGTACTTGCAACTATATCTAATTACTTAAATTCTTCTCCCTCACACAAAGACTTATAGATGTGCCAATTGGGCTTCTGCCACTATAGGTCCAGTGGGAATTACACAAGCAATCAATTCATTAAAATGGCTAATTATGCCATTAACTGGCATATTATTCTAGAATAATCTGGTGGGTCACAGAAGAAAGAAAGTGTAACACAGAAATATTGATGTGAGAAGAGTGAATGATACATAAAAGATGAGATCTAGGCTTGAGATGTGCAGAAATATAAGTGACACTATGATATTGAGAAAATTGAGGTTATACGTGTTTAAAATGAGGCTAAATCATTAACTACTCAACCTTTGTATAAATTACATGTACTTGAAGAAATGGATGACTACTCCAATGCAGTTCAAGATGCTGAATACTTCTGCTTATGTAATACGACTTGTGCTTAGAAGTTATTCAAAAGTATTAAGACCCAATTAAGACAGACTGTGAAGCAAGATTATGAAGTAGGCGACTCTAAGCTCTTATCCTTTCATGGTGGTGGTGGTGGTGATGTGCTGTCGAGTCGGTTTCGACTCATAGCAAACCTGTATAGGGTTTCTGAGGTTGTAAATCTTTACAAGAGCAGAAAGTCTCATCTTTCTCCCACAGAGTTGCTGGTAGATTCAAACTGTTGACCTTGCAGGTAGCAGCCCAACGTGTAATACCCTATGCTACAGGGGCTATTTATATTCCTATAGAAAAATAAAAATAAACAAACTGCAAAACCCAATTATGCCCAAGTTCTTCTAATCAAAGGTTTACTTCAACCAATTAAACATTGGATACAGAAACATATGACTAGTTGAGAAAACAATGTGGTGGCAGAGTCTGACCTCCTGTGTCTTCACCAGAGAGAAGGATTGCTATAGAGCTCATGTCAGGCATTCCTCAGTCCTCCAACCTTTCTTACCAACTCTCACACCAACTGTGCCTTCCATAGCACTCTCTACTACTTTCTCAGCTTGGTATGAGAGAATTCATTGTAATGTCCACACAAAGACAACAGTCATGATTAAGAGGTTTTTTTTTTTTTTTTTAGGGATGTTGTTGGTAAGTGCCATCAAACTGGTCCCAACTCATAGAGTATAAGATTTCTGAGGAGCGACAGGTGAATTTGAACTGCTGACCTTGTGGTCCAGTGCTTATCCTACAGCTCCACACCAGGACTCCTATAAGTGAAGTTAACAGTTTATATATAATTCAGGATCAGAAATGCTCAGGGCACAGTTCTACTCAGGCCAGCCTTCCCAAGTCAGGCAAGCCTCTCTCCAGACCTTGGCCACTTGGCCTGACCTTTGCCCTGCTCAGGCAATGTTACAAAGCTCTTCTAGATCTGCTGATAAATCCAAAGGATGTTTCACTTCACTGTAAGCCTCAGCTCAAAGGCACCCAGCTTAGTTCTGTGGGTCAGCAAACCTAGCTCCCCACTTTGCAGATGAGACTCCTGTCCTCAAGGCCCTCAGCTTTACTTGCTCCATGGACAAAGAAATCCTCCACACTGTCTGGTAATCGGACTCTTGGTTCTTCGGCTACTACACCTCTGCAGTTCTGCTGCCACTCCTCGGGTGTTACAGCTCTGTATCCTGGCTGAAGGAGGTGCAACACACAGAGATCTCAGGATCCCTATTCCTGGATGTTCTTCCTTAATGTTACTGAGATCCCCCACTTCTGTTTCTGAGATCGCTTATTTTATACCTTGGTGAGTACTTCAAGTTTTTAGAATCACAATTAACCCTGATACTCACAGATAAATTATATCATACCATTACCAACTTACCTTTACCATCACTTACCCAGACCCATTAAGAAAAAGGTCTTTGATGGTAGTTACAAAAACTATGGCGAGAAGAAACACATTAAATAATTTAATGCACTTCACTAGTTAATTGGCCTAATAACATTTTTACTCCTGGTAACATGTCTGAAGTATGAAAGACAAAGTCTCACCATTCTAGCTTCTAAGGAGCATTTTGCCTGCACTTCTTCCAAGGAGATCTAGTAGACCAATTAAATTCAAGGCACAGTGATCAGTTCAAAATGTATGGAAACTGTATTTTGGGATCCCAAAGGAGTAATTTTGATAAATTTTGTCAGAAGACTTAGGATAATCAAAGAGGCATGATATAAAGATGTTATAAAAACACTGAAAACTACGTGGGTGAGAAAAAGGCAGGGAAGATCAGTGTTTGAGACAAGCAAGGGCTGCTGATATGATGAGAATTTCATTTGGAAGCCTTACTTCATTCACCCTGCAGTCTGGTTCTTGCCATTTTAGATTTCTTTATGTTTCCAGAACTCAAAGAACATTGCAAAGAAGCACAATGAAAATCCCTCCAGGATGCCAAAACTGCTGTTTGATTTGATGTAAATCAGAGAATGTAGAATTCTTCAGGGAAGGATTGCTGTTGTTGTTGTTGTTAAGTGTCATCTAGTCAGTTCTGACTCATAGATATCTTATTTATATAGGGTTTCCAAGGAGCACTGGTGGGTTTGAACCACCAACCTTGCAGTTAGCAGTCCAATGCTTACCCTATAGCACCATAGAAACAACACCTTCAAAAGAACAAAGTTCTAAATGAAAAATATGTCAAGAAACAATAGCTTCACATTTATTTTTTTCTGTTTCATACATATTTCTACTATTTTGTAGCAATGCTTTTTTGATTTAATGTCTTGTATCAGAATATCATAAATATAGTTTGTTAGATCAACAAATATTAATCTGCATTCATATTTGATTATTTCTATACATGGTGAGTTTGAACTGCTGACCTTGCAATTCAAACTCACTTTGTAATCCAGCACATTAACCCACAGCACCATACCAGGGATCCATTTCCATATACAGTTGTGTCATACTTGTTTACTTACATACTTATTTATATAATAAACTTCACTTAGCACAGTGGTTATGAATCAGGCTGTGAACCACAAGGTCAGAAGTTCAAAACTACCAACTGTTTTGCAGGAGAAAGATGAGGCTTTCTGTTCCCGTAACTATTTACAGCCTCAGAAACCCTGTACAGGGTCACTGTGAGTCGGAACCGACTCCACGGCACATAACAATAACAACGTGTTTACTTATCAAGCTATTTCAAGGTTTTTATTGTTTATCATTTTTCTTCTGGCAAACAACACTGTTAGGAACATTATTAAAGAAAGCCTTAAGGTAGCTAGCTATCTAAATAAAGCTATATATCTAACTAAAATTCTGAAAGAAAGTTTTCCATGGTTTAGTGTGCATGTAATTCAGGACATACAGCATTTTTGCCACCTACAAAAGAAGTCCTGGTGTGGTGCAATGGGTTAATGCACCATATGGTTTTGAACTGCAAGGTCGGTGGTTCAAGCTCACCACCTGTTCCTCGGAAACCCTATACGAGGTCACTATGGGTCGGAATCAACTCTACAGCACTTAATCACCACCACCACAACATCCAAAAGCCTAAGGAGCTCTGGAGGCACAGTGGGTTATGTTCTGGGCTGTTAAACTGAAAGGTCAGCAGTTTGAATCCACCAGTCACTTCCAGGGAAAAGATCAGACATTCTGCTCCCAGACAGATTTACAAACTTAGAAACCATAAACAGGGCCTCTGTGAGTAGGAACTGGCTCAGTGATGCAAAACCACCACCACTACTACCAAAAGGCTGATGAAAAATCATGGGGAAAAATAGAAGAAATTTAGGAAATTTTCCTGTCTGCAACCTATTTGCACAAGAAATACAATATCATTTGTCCTTGTTAGCATAGAAAATTCATACGTAAGTAAATTACGAGATACCAGAGTTGGTTTACGGCATGTGGGGGGCCCTAAACACTGATAATCAGTGGTTCCCCCTCTCTCCTTACTCACATAGTTGAATGGCATAGGTGAGTGATATACTCATATGTATATGTGTGTGTACTGTGAATTATTTAATGCTGATATACTCATATGTATATGTGTGTGTACTGTGAATTATTTAATGCTGATATACTCATATGTATATGTGTGTGTATTGTAAATTATTTAATGCTGATTGTTGTACAGCAGCTGCTATTGGCTCTTGCCCAGTGGGTGGTGCAGTGTAGAGTACTGTTTTGGCTTGCTGTATGGACATGGTTGCTGTCCTCTGTCACATGATGCAAAAGGGGAAAACACACAGAAGAGACAAGGAAAACAAACAAGCTAAAAACAGTGAACAACGAAAAGTAAAAACAACAAAAAAGGCATGCAATAGCTAGAAAAAGAATACCAAAACCAAACAGAGAAAAGGAGAGGGGGAAAAAAATTAAACCATTGAAGAAAAAAATAAATAACAGAGAAATGAAAAGAAAGGAAAGAAGCTAAACACCATCAGGGTAAGGGATGGGTGAAAGGTAGAATGGCTATGTTACAACTGGCCAGTAGGCACAGATCTCCTCTCTCCTTTTTTTTCTCTCTCCACATGTTTGTTCATCTGCTTCTCCTAGTTAGGGCTAGTCCAAGGCTTTTGAGGCCTGGCTCTGCAGGTTTAGAGGAAGATTAACCTAAATCCAGACACCAACGTTAATGTGGATGGCTCCTCCTTTCTTTAATGGGGCTAACCTCCCTGTGATTTTAACTTCTGGGACAGAAAGAACTTACCTGGCAGTGTATGTGGGTATGGACCGGCCTTGTCTCAGGTTGTCTTGGGAATGTGAGGAACCAGAGAAAATCACTCCTTTACCTCTGTGTGTTGCAGATATGTTTCTGCAATGCCAATGTGCAATATTGTCTCTAAAACTACTCACAAAACTAAAAACGGCCATCCCACATCAGTCGGCTAGCACAGGTCATCAATCTGACTTCTGTTTTTGTTGCACCTGTTCAACTTTTTTTTCCCTACTTAAGTACTCAATATACTTCTATATCTCTTCTTCTGAAACTCAGGGTGCTAGGACTATCATCTGTATCTGTTTCGTGTGATTTTCCACATCTTTATTGTAGAGGTTCTTATAGATTTATTACCTACTCCGCCATCTTACCTATTGTTTGTTTTTTTTTAGTTTTTTTTAAGGTTTTTATTATGGATTGAGTGAAGTTTACAGGGCATATCATCAGTTTCACATTCAACAAATCATACACCTTGTTTTATTACACTGATTATAATCCCCTCCATATAACATCAGTTAACAGTATTTCTCTCTATCCACTTTAGCTTTTTAAAAAACAAACAAACAAAAACCCACTCAGGCATATATAATAATTTACATCTCCAAAGGGCACATTATGCAAGTCTGCTCCTGGCCGCCAGATCTTAGTCCTTCTCCTCTTAGTCCATGAATCTAGAGTCCTCAGCCACCTATTGTTTTTTGATATAGCCTCCATCTAGGTTGATATACTTCTGAAGGCAGTGTTTCTATCTTTCTAACCCTTCCCTGAAGGTTTCTGTACTCTTCCATTTCCACATTGGCAAACAGGAATTCAATTTGTTCCTTTTCAAAGTTCTTTGATATTTAGGGACAAAAAGAAATCTGAGGGGCAAGAGTTGTAGGGTAGAAATGATAAGAATTGCCAGCATAATTTCATAGGCCAATCCCTTGCACCTTTGAAGAAGCTGCGTGGTCAACAAATACAGGAAACAAACAAACAAACAGAAGCCTCTTGGCATTTTCTCATCAATAGACTTTTCAGTGTTCCTAAAGTTTCCAGAACACTTAATTGTGATCATGAGGAAACTGAGCATTGACCAAAAGACAATTGTTTGAGCAGAACAAGGGGATGCTGAGTGGTTTAAAAATCAGCAAAGATGTGTGCTAGGATTGTATCATTTCAACACACTTATTTAATTTGTATACTGAGCAATTAATCTGAGAAGTTGGATTACATGAAGAATAATGCGGCATCAGAACTGGAGGAAGATTCATTAACAACCTGCCATATGTAGATGTTGCAATCTTGATGACCAAAAGTGAAGAGGAATGAAGAGGACTTAAAATACTTATGAAGATCCAAGATTACAACTTTCAGTATGGATTTCACATTAATATAAAGAAAACAAAACCACTCATAACTGGACCAATAAAGAATACCATTATAAATGAAGAAAATATTAAAGTTGTCAAATACTTCATTTTGTTTGGATCTACAATCAACACTCCTGAAAGAGGCAGTCAAGAAATGAAACAACTTATCACATTTGACAAATCTTCTGCACAAGACCTCTTTAAAGCATTCAAGAGCAAACACATTAGTTAGAGGACTAAGGTGTACCTGATCCAAGCCAAGTTGTTTTCAATTGCCTCATATGCATGTAAATGTTGGATAATGAATACAGAAGACTGGAAAAATGATTGTATTTGACTTATAGTTTTGGAGAAGAATATTAAAAGTACCATGAACTGCCAGAAGAACAGAAAAATGTGTGTCCCTAGGAAACAAGATGGTCCCTAGGAAGCAGGATTGATGAGAGCGGAGCTCTCATTCTTTGGATATGTTATCAGGAGTGATCAGTCCCTGCAGGAGGACATTATGATTGGTAAAATGGAGTGTCAGCAGAAAAGAGGAAGATTCTCAATGAGATGGACTGACACAGTGGCCAAAAAATGGGCTCAATTGTAGCAATAATTTTGGATATGGTGCAGGACTAAGCAGTATTTTGTTGTTGTTTTATTCTGTTGTATATAGATTCATGTCACTATGAGTCAGAACTGACTTGATGGCACCTAACAACAACAACAGGTACATACTTACTTTGTTTAGTGGATAATCTGTCTCTGGATTATGCTATATCAATTTTCTTGAAATTAAAATAAAGATACTATGATTTCACTTCTTCATATATTATCTAAAGTAATCCATTTTCTTTAAATTAAATTGAATACACTATTATTCTACCTCTTCAGATAGTATCTAAAGTAATTTATAGTCCCATGAGCTCATCTTCCTATTCAGGTTGATCAGATGAAGCATTCTTAGTACCAATCACAAATAGGATAAGCTTTCTTACTGCTTGATAGCATGTTGAAATAATGGCTTTGGAATGCTGATGTGGTGCTGTAAGACATGCACTGGACTGCTAAGCAAGGTAGGTGATTTAAGCCCACAAACTGCTCTGTGGAAACCCAATAAACCGTAGCTATGAATGCGAATCATCTTGACGACACATAACAAAATCAGCAATAACAACAATACAGGTTTTGAATAACTTTTCTACAATGGCTCACATTCAGGATATCAAAACCAGTATCATGTGTTCATAGTCCTGACCTGGAAATTAAGGAAATAACTTTGAGACATATAAATTTAGGTAGTTGTTGTTAGGTGCCGTTGAGTCAATCCTGACCTACAGTGACCCTATATAGGGTTTCTGAGGAGTGGCTTGTGAGCTTGAACCACTGACCTTGCAGTTCAAACGGACCTTGCAGTCCAGCACATTAACCCACAGCACTACACCAGGACTCCAAGTTTAGATA
Organism: Chrysochloris asiatica; assembly: GCF_000296735.1. Classification (NCBI taxonomy): domain Eukaryota; kingdom Metazoa; phylum Chordata; class Mammalia; order Afrosoricida; family Chrysochloridae; genus Chrysochloris; species Chrysochloris asiatica. The sequence continues at coordinate 3,046,122 of NW_006408771.1, read as the reverse complement.
GTAGAAGGGTTTCATTAATAGCATTGATTAATGTATGTCAACTGTTCCACAAGGTTTCTACAGCTACAATGTTTAGCTCAGTGGCTCTGCATGATAAGCACTGGACTGCCAATGGATGTGGCTTTCTGCTGCTGTAAATAAATACAACCTAGTTAAGCCTATACACGATTGCTATGAGTCGTAACCCATTCCAGCAGTTAACAACAACTACAACCTTTAATGATGCCTTGTGGCATCGTGGTTAAGGTACTCCACTGCTAACTGAAAGGGGATTCAAACCCACCAGCAACTCTGTAGACAAAAGATGCCTTAGGCTGTTTCCATAAAGACCACAGCTTTTAAAATCCTATAGGGCAGTTCTAGTGTAGCGTGCTTGTGAGTTGGAATCCATTCAACAGCAGAGGTTTTTTCTTGTTTGTTCTTTAGAATGTCAATTAAGTGGCTGGTGAATTTGAACTGCCAACTTTTCATTTTAGGAGCTGATCACTTAACTCTTTATTGTACCACTATAGCTCCTATAGTATCAAATGCAGTATATGAATTACATTGTTGTTGCTAAGTATCCTTAAGTGGGTTCTGACCCATGACCACCCTGTATAAGGTTTCTAAGGAGCCACTGCTGAGCTTGAACCATCGACCTTCCAGTTCAAAGTGACTTTGCATTCCAGCGCATTAACTCACAGTGCCACACTAGCACTCCATGAAATACATAGTTCCTTATAAACTTGCTATGTTATAATAAAACCCTAGGTTATATATGAGACGCTCTGGAGTGACATTGTGGAAAAAATGCTCCAAGAGAAAGATGAGGCTTTGTGCTCCTGTAAAGATTTGCGGTCTCAGAAACCCTATGTTGTTGTTATGTGCCGTTAGCACCCTTTACAGGTTTTCCGAGGTTGTAAATCTTTAAGGGAGCAGACCTCGTCTTTCTCCCGCAGAACAACTGGTAGGTTCGAATTGCTGACTGTGAGATTAGCAGCCTGATTCATAACCACTTTGCTACCAGAAACCCTATACAGGGTTGCTATTAGTCTGAAGCACCTCAAGGGCAGTGAGTGAGTGAGAATGTATTATAAATCACACTCATTTAAAATGGTTGATTTATAAACTAAGTTTCTGATAATAAATAAAATGTCAATAAGTCGACTGAAACGGTGCTTCTCTAACTTTTGTGTACGTACGTGTTTTGCATATCTTGTTAAAATGCAGATTTTGATTCCATAGTTTTGGAGTGGCACATGGGAACCTATGTGTCTAACAAGTTCCTGATTCTGATGCTACACCTAAAATAGCAATAGATTGATTATAAGATGGTTGTTGTTGTTGTTAGGTGCCATCGAGTCGGTACCGACTCATAGCAACCCTATGCACAACAGAATGAAACACTGCCCGATCCTGGACCAACCTCACAATTGTTGCCACATTGAGCCCATTGATGCTGCCACTTTGCCAATCCATCTTGCTGGGGGTTTTCCTCTTTTTCTCTGACCCTCCACTTTACCAAACATGATATCCTTCTCCAGTGACTGGTCCTACCTGGCATATATCTGAAATATGAGAGACACGTTTGGGCATCCTGGCCTCCAGAGCACTCTGGTTGCACTTCTTCCCAAACAGATCTGTTTGTTCTTTTGGCAACCCATGGTATTTTTTAAGATTATAAGATTAATTAACTATAATTCACATACTAAGCTTTGTTTTTGAAGACATACTATCAAAGCACAGAGAATTATCCCAAATTTTTAAAATGCTAAAATGCTATTAAAAACAACAAGTACTAAGATACATTTTTTTCTCCATATGATTTGAATCTTCACTGGGAGACTGGCTAGCACTGATTCTAACTCCACAGTATCTTTTACACCTAGATATCTCTATAAAATGTTCATTTTCTTTCACTCTCAGCATGTACGATCTCATTAGCACCGGTGATTTAAAAAGCCTGAGTTTTTCTCAGCAAGATGTGGTCTTATTAATATGTGTTATATTTATATATTTATCTTTTTACGATGTTATTATGTGAAACCAAATGTATAGTTATTGCTATAGCACATGTTTTCTTCATAAATATTGGTGGTTAAAGGTATGAATCTTACTAGCAGCTTTTGTATAATTATATAAAGGTAAACATTAAACATAATGACTTAAGAATAAAGGAAAATAATAATTTGACTTAAATGACAAGCAAGATGACAAGAGGAAAATATGAAAATAAGAGTCATGGGAAGAATGCATTTGCTAGCTGTTATTAAATATGGATGTTATTATTTTCAAAGAAATAAATGTCTAGACATCTAACTATCTCTTTCCTAAGAAATATGAATTGTTTACTAAATATATTATCTGAAATACATTTATATGGCTTTTCTTAGCTCTGTGGTATATTGGTAAATGTTTAATAACAAGGTTTCTATAATAAGAAAAGTTGGACTTGTAAAAGTTTGCATATTTATGTGTTTAAAAAACTCCCCTTGATCCTTTCATGTTACTAACATGTCCTTGGTGAGTACAAAGGTAAGGTGGACAAATGAGCTATGGTGAACTGGAGGGAGTCAACTCAGAAGATCACTAATCTGCAAAGACCGAGAACTTCTTTGAGGATGGTGTATCTCAATAGCTGTCGATGAACTGTCTTTATATAATTAATTACATCATGATATGTTTTAAATTTAAAATGTGGAAAATTCAAGTAAAATAAAGACAAACTTAGCAATACTCTCAACACTCAAAGAATGTTCATTACATATTTATATAAATCCTTCCAATTTTTTTATCAATGGGTATATAAATATAAATATATATATATATAAAAAATGAATCAGGCTGCTAACCTCAAGGTTGGCAGTTCGAAACTACCAGCTGTTCTGTGGGAGAAAGATGATGCTTTCTGCTCCATTAAAGATTTACAGCCTTGGAAACCCTGTGTGCACTGTCACTATGAGTCAGACCCGACTCCATGTTACTTAACAACAACAGTATATATATATATATATATATATATATATATATATATATATATATGCCTTACCAAACTGGAAATATGTCTTATTTTACTTTTGTGTTTTATTAAATTAGTTAATAATATCCATAACTCTTCTTTGCAAACTATAAAAACTTTAAAATTACTTGAGGAATGAATGAAAATAAATTGTGTCAATATAGTAAAATAATTTGATTCTAGGCTCTATAGTGAAATATTTAGAGTCTTTCCAAAATTATAATATAATAGGACAATGGACATTTTATGGAGAAATACTTATGATCATCTATCACTTCTTTAGGATAATTTTCAAGGAAGAAATTATTGAGTCAAAAGGTAAAATTATTTTCTAGACTTGGGATATGTGTTCAATGGCCATAGAAAAGATTGTATCATTATACGTCCCTATGCGAATCAAATAAGAGGCATTCTTTTTCTAAACTCACAAGGAAAAGAAAAGGAAGAAACTACTAAAACATTTTAAATGTAGCAAAGCATGATCCCTTATTTAATTTTTAAATTTTATATTGAACATATTTGAATTAAAAAAAGTTTTTTTGAATTACCTTTTATCGCATTTAGTTGAATATTATTGCTTGTGTAAAATGTGGATATGTGTTTCATATCTTTCATTTTATCTTATTTTTATAGTTTTGTTTATAGTAATCCCTGACATTATGTAAATTTAAAAATATGTTAAACTATAGTGCAGTGGGAATTAATTTAAATATGGCATCAAAGTTATAAAGTTACTTCTGTTATTAGTCTCTAATTCCTCTTCTGAAGAAATTAATGATAATTACTAGCCATCATGGCAAAGATATGGGTCAGTTACAGATTTGATTCTTTGGAGAAGAAATAAGACAAAACAAAACAATAAAAAAGCACCATAATTATATACACTTAACAAGAAAAATATTAACAGTCTAGAATATATATTGTTGTTAAGTGCCATTAAGTTGGTTCCAAATGAAAGTGACCCTGTATAGGGTTTTCAAGGAGCGGCTCATGAGTTTGAACCACTGATCTTATAGCTTAAACTGACCTTGAGGTCTAGTGCTTATTCTACAGCACTACACACTAATACTTTATTTAAAGCTAACATTTTATTTGAAATTTTCAATTCTTTTCCTTGATTAATTTTTTTTTAATTCCACTTCTTCTCAGTTGGTGAGCCATTTATGCACTTTTTCTATTCTCATTATAAAAAGGAGTCCTGGTGCGGCACTGTGGGTTAATGTGCCAGACTGCAAATCCATTTGAACTGCAAGGTTGGCAGTTCAAGCTCACCAACTTCTCCTCAGAAACCTTATACATGGTCACTATGGGTTGGAATTGACTCCGCAGCATTTAACAACAACATTATAAAACA
>NW_006408771.1:3029809-3041660 GCF_000296735.1 Chrysochloris asiatica | reverse complement strand
TTTTTTTTTTTTTCATTTAAATAGGAATAAATTCAAGGCTTGCTTTCAAGATTTCTCTAAGTGGATTGGAACACCTAAGCATTTTGGTGGGCAGCTGAACACATTAAACATTTGTACCACCCATCCAAACTAAACGTACTGTCATAGTGTTGATTCAGGCAAATGGCACCTCTATAGGGTACAAGTGACTGCTTTATAGGATCTTTGAGGCTGTGATTCTTTATAGAAGCATACTGCCTCATTTTTCTCCCTCTTAGTGGGTGGTGGGTTCAAACCCCCAAACTTTTCACTAGCAGACCAATGCTTAACAACCAGGTTGTACCACTCAGAAACTCCTTTTTGGTTAGCTTAAAATTTAAAACATGAAGTCTTGCTATGCATCACTACTGAAGTGTAGGATAGATGACACCAAGTCACAGTATAAGTGGGGTGACACCAAAATAACAGTCTAAGAAAATTGTATGCATTATTTCAGAAGTTTATTTTTATAAACATATCCAAGAAGTTGTAAAAATAAAAATTATTTTTTTAAGTCCAGTTTACATCAACTCACTTAGAAATCTAAAACTCTATGATAACTTACTTTTTGATCCCTCTTTTGCTTTCTGTTCAGAGCTGTCATTATTAGTGAATTACAAAGAATATTGAATACACCATGGACTGGCAGAATATCAAACAAATCTATCTTGGTGGAATTGCGCCCAGAATATTTCTTAGAAGTGAAATGGTGAGATTTCATCCCCCTTACTTTGTACATACCATCAAGAAATATCAAGACCTGGAGAATGACAGAACATTTGGAAAGTAGATGGTCAGCAAAGACGAAAAAATCCGCAGTGAAATGACTGGCACAATGTCTGCAACAGTGGACTCAAGAATACCTATTATAAAGATAATGGCACAGAACTGGTCAATATTTCCTTCTGTCATGCCTAAGGTCTTTGTGAATTGACTGCATTACCTATTCAAGACCTAACAACAATCCTTACTTTACCAGGTTTGCCCCTTGCACTGCCTTTACTAAGGGTTGTCCAAGACAACTCTTGACATTTGGTGCATTTCTTCTCTGTACTTTCCTTGAGGATACTTCCTACATTACAGAGACATACAATGCACCCATTCTTTCTCATAGCTGCCTGCATTCCAGGGGTATTGTGAGAGAACAAGCTAAAAAGCAGTTCCTCTTCTCGCTTTCTCACATGACCCAAAGACCTTTCAATCTTTTGCAAACAAGGGAAATCTTTCAATAATTTTTTTGTTTTCAAAAACACTTCTATCAGATATGCATGTTTCAAGGCATATAGTATTTGTTTCAGTATGTCCAAGAGTTTACAAAATACCTCTCATCAGTCTGTTTTCATTTTCAGCTTTGTACTAGTATTTGAGGAAAAAAGCCACAGAATATACCTCCCTGTATCATATGAGATGGGAGAAAGAAAAATTACACATATACATATAAATTACGATTTTAATTTCTGCCTCAGATCTCTCATTATACTAATTCAGGGGAATTTTCTAGTATCAGTACAAAATCCTCCTCAACATTAAATCGATCTGTATTTCTATTCAAAATTATTTTGGTTAAAGGAGTACTGTAACCATTACAAAATGCCAGTGCTATAGCCTGTGTTTAATGAGTTGTCCACTATGATCCAGCTTCAAGAGGAGTAAACTTTCCTAGTGTTTTTGTTTTTTAGTTTGTTTTTCATAAAATAATTGCATTCTTTCTAGGAATTGGTTTGTCTGAAAATTTGAGATTGCCTTTATATTCAGATAAAAATATTATTGTTTAGTATGCCATTGCCATGTAAATGGAATCATAGTAGTATTTACTATCTTACTTGTAGGCATATTGATATTATCCAATCACAGACAGCAATGTTTTTCTAGATAGATTTTGAAATGTTCTTTTATATGATGAATGCTATGCCATGCCTGTTGAATTTCTTGTTCCCAGCATAGTAAGTCATGTGATTGTCAGATTCAAAATGGCTACTTGGCCATTTCAGTTTGCTGATGCCCAGGATATCCATGTTTATGCACTCCATTTCATTTTTGACAACTTTCAATTTTCCTATTTACATACTTAGTACATTCCATGTTCTGATTTTTAATTAATGTTACATGTTTCCCTTAATTTTTATTTATTCTTCATCAGGAAATGAAGATCCTAAAAGCTTTACACCATTTACATTGTCATGGTCAACCCTACTTTAGTGAGGCATCTCTTAACCAGACATATTTGGAATGTCTTCCAACTTAAAGGCTCATCTTTGGCAATATCTGACAATATTCTTATGATATTCATAATGTTTTCATTTTGTGACACTGTATCTGACAGTGTTCTATTGCTATTAATAAACTTTTCAGTGGCTAACATTCAACTTTCCTTATTTCTAGTCTATCTTAGTCTGGAAGCACCACTGAAACCTCTTCACCATGGGTGACCCTGCTGGTATTTAAAATACCAGCGTTGTAACTTCCAGCATCAGCAACATGTAAGTCACCACAGTATGACAAACTGTCAGACAAGAGATGTATAGACTACCAGAAGAAGAAATAAATCTGTCTTGGAAGTAGCATAGCTAAGGTACTCCTGAGAAGCAAGGATGATGAGACTTAGTCTCTCATTCTTTGGATTTGTTGTGAGGAGACTCTATTTCCTCAAGTTTGCTAAAGTGAAGGGTCCATGAATAATAGGAAAACCCCTTATGGGATGGATTGAAACAGTGGCAGCAACAATGGGCTCAAACATACCAACTGTGAGGATGGTGCAGGACTGAGTCAGTGTTTCTGTTGTGCATCAGGTTGCTATGAAACCTAAAAATAGCCAGTAAAATAAATCCAAGCCATTTGGATGAACGAAACTTAATATATGCAATTACTGCTAGAAATCCAGGAGATGGAAAGGATCTATGATAGATGGAAAGGATGTCATGGCGCACTGTTTTAACTGAAAGGTTAGCTGTTTGAACATACCAGCCACTTCATAGGAGAAAGATAAGGCACTCTCCTTTACAACTTTAGAAACTCTATGGAGAAGTTCTGTTCGATCCTTTACTATGAGCAGAAATCAACTCTGGTGGTAAGTGTAAGTTAAATAAACAGTTTAAGGAAGAAGCACTTCAACAGAAGCGAAATATGGCAATTTCTTGAATATAATAAGGAATTTTTCTATAATGACACTTAACCCTCAAAAAAACAAGACAAAACAAAAAACTACTATGCATATTAATGTACTAATTAATATATTAATGTATATTAAGCTGCAAATTTCTAACTAACACTAGTGCTATACACTTTTTGTAACTAATCCCACATGTTTACAAAAACCCATGCCCCAGAGTACTTCAAAAACTATGGTGGTTATAAATTGAGGACAGATTTTAATTCATTCAAGACCTTTGATATTTCCCATTACCCTGTTGAAGATTTGTGTATCTTTTTGCTTAACTTTGACACTCCTGTTAATTTTGGGGGCCAAAACCTTCTGCATAAAGGGGTCTGTCACACTCAATTTTATGAGAAATATTCAGCCTTTCAGACCACACTCTTCCTACAACCCCACATACACACCTAAGACTTAAAAAGAGATTTGAATGGGAATTAATTAAAAGAGTAAGTGCTGTTGAGTCTGTTCTTATGCACAGGGAACTTGTAGGGTTTCTAAGGACCTGCTGGTTGTCTTGAACCATCATGGTTGTGCTTAGCAGTCTAGTGTTTATCCTACAGTCCAGTGTTTATCATACAGTGGCCTAGCAAGCTTTAATCATGCAAACAGACAATTTAACTTCCTTTAACTCATTCCCCCTTGTTTTTTTTTTTCCACAAATTTTTGGAAATTCATGAGCCACCTCACCTACAAATGTAGAGCAAATTTTAACACCAAACCCCATTACATTTCAGATAGACACCTCTAAGCCTTTACCAAGACTCATTAAGTACCCCTTAAATGCCCCTTAAAGCTAGAGAGGGATTAGCCCTTGTTATCTAGGACTTATTTTCTAAAGGATTAATTGTTTCCTCTATGAGCCCTTTTAATGTAGAAATGCAGTAAGGATAGGAACTTTAAAAAGATGCTACAACGTGTAAGTGAGAATTTGAGACTACTGGAAATTTAGGTATAACAATGCAGTTAAGAAGTGCATCTAGAGTGCTCTTTAGAGGTCAAGATGGCCAAGCTTCATCTCTCATACTTTGGACATAATGTTAGGAGAAGGATATCATGTCTGGTAATGTGGAGGGTCAGAGAAGAAGGGGAAGACACCCAATAAGATGGATTGGCCAAGTGGCAGCATCAATGGACTCAAGCGTGGCAACAGTAGTGAGGTTGGCCCAGGATCAGGCAGTGTTTCATTCTGCTGTGAATAAGATGGCTATGGGTGGGTACCGACTCAATGGCACCTAACAACAACAACAACATCCTTATTGAGTGACAATATTTGTTTACTTTCACCTACGTAAATCTACAGTTTACCTGAACTGTAATGACCAAACTCTAAGCTATTTTTTTCAAATTTTCATTCCTAGTGATTTAAAATTTTATCATTGTCTTATTAAAATTTTGGTTGCCTAAGAACATACAATTTCTACAGAAAAACTACAACTGGTCCAGTCTTCTCTTAAGAATTTTGGTCACTTGATTTCTGAAGAAGGAATTCCTTGGGCCCCAAGTAGAAATAATCTTTTTTTTTTTTAAACCTATCTTCAAAACTGAGAAACAATTGTATGGGTTTCTAGTGATTTGTGGATACTGGAGACTTTGAGTTTCTATTTTTCCCTTGTTATTGTTGTTGTTTTGTGCCGTGAAGGCGGTTCCGACTCATAGCGACCCTGTAAGGGTTTCCGAGGCTGTAAACCTTTACGGGCGCAGAAAGCCTCATCTTTCTCCCGCGGAACAGTTTTGAACTGTTGACCTTGCAATTTGCAGCCTGATTCGTAACCACTACACTACCAGAACTCCTATTTTTCCTTGTTCGCTTAACCCGTAGGTAACTATTTTAAATCCTCTGAACCAAAATCTTTCCAAAGTGCACTGGCGGTTCAGGAAGCCACAATGAAAAGAAACCCTAGCAAACGTACCTGCTCTAGGCTTTCCAAACCATAACCCAGCTTTATCCCTGCTTTACACAAAGCTTCTAGAAAAGCTTTAGGTAGTTTAATCCAGAAGCGTGGTGGTGGTAGTGATGGTAGTGTGCCGTGGAGTCGGTTCTGACTCATAGCGACCCTGTATAGGATTCTCAAGGCTGTAAATCTTTTCGGAAGCAGAAAGCCTCATCTTTCTCCAGCAGAACAGCTGGTAGTTTCAAATTGCTGACCTTGAGGTTAGCAGCCCGACTCATAACTACTATGCTACCAGAGCTCCTTAATCCAGAAGCATACGCAACATCCAAGGACACCAGGCTACTCTATTACAATCTGCTGCTTGATCCTGTAGTTAAAGAGGTCTCTTCCTGTCTCACAGTTGTTGCTGGCACAGCAAAACTAGAGAATTACTAGAGAATTTTCGAAATGTTTATGTTCCTCATGCAGCATCTTCTATACTTAATTCTGCTTTGACTCAATGTACTTCCTCCAGTTAATTCACTTCCTATTGAGTGATCCTCCTGGCTGCACCTCACATAAGATGACAGTTTGTGACTTGTCTAAATCTAGCTAGTGTCCTTCAAGAAATTGATAAGGATGTTTCAACACATGATTCTTAAGTTTAAATGAGCAGTAGCTTTCACTTCCCCTAAAAGATTTAAGAGAAACTCCTTTGGCTATTTCTGATTTAGTTCTATTTGTTGATGGTTCCTATCTGAAACCTGAACCTAATAGCTTTTTCTATCAAGCCATCACGACCTCTACTGAGATTCTTGAAAGTTAAACCCTTCCCAAAGCTACTTTAGCCCAACAAGCTGAATTAATTGCTCTCACTTGCTGCAAACTTTCAAAGGAAAGAGTTTAAGTGTAAATACGCCTTTGGAGAGATCCATAATTTTTGCAAGTTATTGAAACAGATGATTTCTAACCTTTTCCAGAATGCCATAAAAATGGAATTTTAATAGCAAAACGTTTAAAAAGTTTACTGTTTTCCTCTGAGATTACTATAAAAGTAATTATCATCCTATAGGAGTACCTCCAACTGTAGAAAGAAGAGAGAACAATCTTACCGATAAGGCAGTCAAACCAGCTGCCTCTCAAATTAATTTAGCTCTAATGAAAATAGTTTATTTATAAACAAACATAACCTTAGCAAATTAACTTTGGAAAAAATAATTTTAAAAACAGCTAAAACAAAGGAAATTGAAAAATGTAAAAGAACAGATTTTTCATAAGATCCCATACTAAATTATGGTTATGGCATAACCAAGCAGTCAGGAGATCAGACGACATATTGCATTGGGCAAATCTGCTGCACAGGAACTTTTTAAAGTATTGAAGAGCACAGATGTCAGCTTGAGGACTAAGGTGTGCCTGACCCAGGCCATGGTGTTTTCAATAGCCTCATATGGATGTAAAAGCTGGACAGTGAATAAGGAAGATCGTAGAAGAATTGATGCCTTTGAGTTGTGGTGTTGGAGGAGAATACTGAAAGTGCCATGGACTGCCAAAAGAACCAATAGATCTGTTTTGGAAGAAGTGCAGAAGTGCAACCGGAGTGCTCCTTGGAGCTCCTTGGAAGCCAAGATGGCTAGGCTTCGTCTCTCATACTTTGGACATATTGTCTGGAGAGAACAGTCGCTGGAGAAGGATGTCATGCTGGGTAAGGTGGAGGGTCAGATAAAAAGAGGAAGACCCCCAACGAGATGGATCAGCCAGGTGACATCATTGATGGCATCAAGTGTGGCGGTGGTAGTGAGGTTGGCCCAGGATCGGACATTGTTTCGTTCTGCTGTGCATCGGGTCGCTATGAGTTGGTTCTGACTTGATGGCACCTGACAACAACAACCTAAATTATGTCATGTACCTATGTTACAATCCCTCCATAAAAAAATTCCATTTAGGATAAGATAAAATTATTGAAATTTTAAATTAATACTGATGTGGACAATTTTTTTGAATCCATAGTACATGTTGCCTCTCATTACTCTCTTCCTGACACAACTTGGAAAAGATTAATTATTTTCAGGACCCCTGCTGAATAGCAATCAGATTTTACCTGAGTCCCACCTTGCACCTTCAAATGGTTATAAATATGTATTAGTGATGGCTTTCAGATTTTCACATTGGGTAGAAACTTTTCTTAGCTGTCGTCCACTGCAAACTTTGTAGTTACAAAATTTGAGAACATGATCACCTCATGTGGAGCAACAATTCTTTGCATGACAGAAGAGCCCCATTTTACTGGACAAGAAATTAAGAATAGGTGTGCTATTTTTCTGTTTATCAGACATTCCATTGCCCTTACCATCAACAATGTTCTGAGTTTGTAGAAAGAATTAATGGTACACTCAGTTAGCTAAACTTTCTGACACCTTAAACTAATCCTAAGGAGCTCTAGTCGCATAGTGGTTACAAGGTGGGCTGCTAACCTCAAGGTGAGCAGTTCAAAACTACCATCTGTTCCACAGGAGATAGATGAGGCTTTCTGCTCCTGCAAAGATTTACAATCTCAGAAACCCTATGAAGGATTGCTATGAGTCAGAACCACCTTTGTGGCACACCACCACCACCATACTTACCCTGTGATAAAGTCCTTCCCTTAGTCCTGCATATTTGAAATCAACTCCATTTCAGCCACATAAATTAACTCCACATACAATTACTCCTGAAGGCTCTTGTTTTTCAACTGCTTCTGATTTCAATTTAATATTGTCAATTATTGCTTCAGTACTCTGAACAGAGAATCTTTCAAGAGTCAAAGGAGTCATTGATGGCCAAAATTTAGAAATACAAACATTATCTTTTTTGAGCCAGGTAACTGTACATGGGAGAAGAAACCAATGAAAAGATTCCCTGGAGCTACTTTGCAGAGGACTATTTATGGTCCTTCTAATTAACCCTTGAGCTGCTGAATTACAGGAAGCTAAGACTTAAATCTACCCATTCTAACTAAAGAAGGCCGAAGTCCCTACCTGGATTTTTGAAACTACTGAAGGACTAAAACTGAAGTTCAAACACTCTTGTGAGAAGAAGCAGATGACATTAGGAGAAGATGAATGCTCCCAAGGTCATGAAACAAGATTTTATGCAACCTGCTGAAAACATGGGCTTTGTTTCCTGATTGCTGGCAATCTTATGAGAGTTGATTTATTACATACTTTTATTATTATCTCTCCTTTTAATATCCTCTTTTTGTGCAAATAACTGTAGGAGAAGTAGTTTTATCCTAGCTATTATTTTTGTGATATTCATCTTATTGGATTACATCATTGTTAGTGCTCATGCACTATGAAGACTTTCTAAATCATTCTCTACTGTTTATTGAAATTCTTGCTGATGCCTAGGATGATTATGCCTTTGTTAGATTAGCTCAATTAGTTGCCAGTTAAAGTAGTATGACTAACTGTTGGATTTGTGATCAAATACCAAAATCTGGATATAGTCATCCTGAACCTTTATCCACGCCTATGTTTAACTACAGTTAAATAAAATCTGATACTATTGTGAATCCTAATATTTTTTTCTAAATGGTCTATATGAGTGACATGGTAGCATCCTTCAGAATTAAAAACAAGTCAACACGTGCCATGTTCCAATTTACTTCAATATTTTCAAGTCAATGATTCAGAGGAAAGTGTAAACTGTAGCAAAAATACAGAGAAATTTTTTTTTGTAGTTATTGGTCACTCATATAGCCAAGAAATTCTAGGTATTTTATGCAAGGAACTTGCCACAATGCTAAAGGAAAGCCACCTTTCTCTCATAGTATTTCTCAACCTATACACTAGGGGCTACTGGCTATTTGAAATAACAATTGACTAAAGAATGGAATGAATAAGTATCCAAACTACCCCTTCTCCACAAAATGATGATGGTCAAAATACGATCTATACTCTTCAAGGATATATGAGGATAAGTAATAAAGTATTGCTACGAAGTTTTCCGGAGTCCTGTGGCACTGTGGGCCAATGTGTCAGACTGCAAAGTCATTTGAACTGCAAGGTCGGTGGTTTAAGCTCACCAGCTGCTCCTTGGAAACCCTATACAGGGTTACTATGGGTAGGAATCAACTCGATGGCACTTAACAACGACTAGGGTTCCATTCCAGAGAAAATGTATTTGACCATGTCTCAGCAATAAATTGATAGCTGCAGACAAGTTTTCTTAGTAATGTGCTTGTCTTTGTCTCATTAGAGTACTTAAAAAAAAAATAATAATGCAAAGTTCAGTCCAAACAGTGACTTCGAAAGAAATCTTTGGGCCCATTAAATTCAACTTAAAGAAACCAACTCAGAAAGTTATGGTGAATTTTTTCTTTTGTTTTTCGGTTATTATTTCAAAGAGGTAACTTTGTAATTTTTTTTCAAAGGACACACTATGGTAATGGGGGATGATTGTGAAGAGATTTTCATAAAATTGAAAATTATAATGGTCCAGAAAGGGTCAAGAAAGTTAATTTGAGGAACTTTTTTTTTCTATCATGACCATGTGTTTGCTCATTCTTCTAGGGTAGAATTTTGTTAGGAAATCTTAGCCTGTCAACCTCATAGACCTGATTTTTTCCTTTCAGACATTTTTTTTCACTCCCAAAATTCAAAGAATAATTAAAAGGAACACAGTTTGACTCCTTCAAGGATGCTAAAGCTGCTTCTTTGATGTGGTGAAAATCAGAGAGTACAGAGTTCTTTAGGAAAGGCTTAGAGAGATGGAAACACTGTTTGCTAAATGATATATACCTACATGTAGGATATGTTGAGAAATAATAAGTTCACATTATTATATTTTGTTTAATAATAGTTTCTATCATTTTGTAACAATACCTTTTTATTGACCCATGCATATTTTAATGTGGGGAATCAATATTCCAGACTGACAAAAGCCAACATGTGAATATTGAACCCTATGCTTGGATATTACAGGTTAATATACATTTGGTTTCTTGAGAGATTCCCCTAAGTCTCCATTAGTATAATTAAAGAGTTGTTTTTGTTGCTGTTAGGTGCCATTGAGTCCATTCTGACTCATACACTACCTGTGTACAACAGAACACAAAACCATCAGGTCCTGCACCATCCTCATGATTGCTTCTACACTTGAGTCCATTGTTGCTGCCACTGTGTTGATCCGTCTCACCGGGGATCTCCCTCTATATCATTGTGTCTCTATTTAGCCAAGCATGATGTCCTCCATCAGGGATTGGCCCACCCATATAATATATCCAAAATATGACAGATAAAATTTGGCCTTATTGGCTTCCAAGGAGTATCCTGTTTGTACTTCTTCCAACACAGATTTGTTTGTTCTTCTGGCAGTCCATGGTACCTTTAAAATTCTTCTCCAATACCACAACTCAAATTCATCAATTCTTCTATGGCCTTCCTTATTGATTGCCCAATATTCACATGTATATGACGCTATTGAAAATACCATGGCTTGGGTCAGAAGCACTTTAATCCTCAAACTGCTATCATGTACTTGGAAGAAACAGCAATTTCTCAGAGAATAGTTGGGCTTTTCACTTTTCACAATGCCTCTTTCTTCCAACTATTCCTACTAATTTATACCTGCTCATACGTACACATTTTTAAAATATCACAGAAGCAATGATCCAAATTATAGCATGATGAAGGCATCCATGGTGGTGTCCAACTATTTGCATGGTAGGGTCCAAGGTCTAAAATATTAATCAATTCCAGAAGCTACCAATAAATAAACGATGCATGACTATATGTCTGAGATTGTAAAAATTTTTACTTTAAGCAGGAAGTCATGCAAAAAAATACAAGAAAAATAATTCCATGCATAAGAAGACACTGTTATTTTAGTGGCAAGAGAATTCCCATAGAGATTAGTGATCAGAAAGGGGAACTGTGAAGGGTTTAAAAAAATCTAGGGGCTTGTTTAAGGAGAGGCTTCTACCAGAGCTTCAGGATGGACTTTAATTTTATTTTTAACTGCTTATTTTGAATGACATTTCTAATGTCAGTTAGCCAGTTTATGTTAGGAAGCTTAGACTCCCCTTCTTCCTTTCTTCCCAAAACATGCTCCCAGAAAGCGTACTCCATTAAGCTGGCCACATAAATTAGTAAGACTCATTGACTCAAACTTTATGATTAATGAAAGACTGCATGGGATCTTGGAATTGTCTGGTGTCTGTTGAAATATGGCTTTGTGAATTCCAACCCATCAGAATCTTTTTTGTCCTTGTATAATCTTGCATCTTCTGTACTTAAACTCTGTAAAATTTCATTTCAATGGAAAGATTCTGTAAATTCTCAGAGTGCTGCCCAACCCATTACACTATGCTTTAATTTTAAAGGAAGCTCAATTTGGCATCTGACAAACTGAAATTCAAATCAAACCACATTTTTCTATTCTGCTTTAAGGTAACTGATAACTGAGAATCACAGAAGAAATATATTTCAATTAATTCTGTATCATCCAACTACAGTGGGCTTAGGGATGCCACCTACTTTAGTAATACATAACTTTCACTATGCTTGTACTCATTCCAAAAACCAACTGTGCAAGAGGGGTTAATGTCACTGTTGTTAGGTGCCATCATGTCAGAACCAACCTATAGCGACCTTATGCACAGCAGAATGAAACACTGTCCAAACCTGGGCCAACCTCACTACTGTTGCCATGCTTGAGTCCATCGATGCTGCCACTTGGTTAATCCATCTCGTTGGGGGTCTTTCTCTGACACTCCACCTTCTCATGATATCCTTCTCCAGTGACTGGTCCCTCCTAACAATATGTC
>NW_006408771.1:3025853-3027879 GCF_000296735.1 Chrysochloris asiatica | reverse complement strand
ACATACTTCTAAGTAGTCTTAACTTTGATCTCCAGAAGATGAATTGCAATGGAACTAGAGTGTCCCTTTTTTTATTATTGTCCTGATTCTACCATGGATTATACCAACTTCTCTGCAGAACACTGGGTTAAACAATAGCTTCATAAGTAACTTCATATATGTTTCGTGTCATATAGACTGCAGATTTCTTCCTTTGTTGTATCTTTCACTTCAGCAATATGGTTATATGCTATTTAAAAAAATCTTCATCTAACAAAATAATTGAGTCTTAATATGCTTCAAAAATCACGATTAGATTTGAGTCATTAAACTATTCAATAAAGATCACATAATCAGGAAAATTTTCACTCAAAATATCCCTTACCTCTTGATGGTTTATTAGTTTCCTCAGGCTACTTAATTAAACAAGTTACCACAGAGCAGGTAGCTCAAAATAGAAATAATTCACTTTCAGTTATGTATGACAGGGGTCTGAAATTAAGTTGTTGACAAAGCCACATACTATACTGTAAAGGAGAATCGTTTGTCAGTTTGCTTTACTATGGTAGCTTGTGCATTGCTGTGATGCTGTAAGTGATATTTTAAGTATCAGCATATGAGGTTATTGAAAATACCATGATTTGGGTCAAGCGTACCTTAGTCCTCAAACTGGCATATTTGCTCTTTAATACATTAAAGAGGTCTTGTACAGAAGATTTGCTTAATACAATGCATCTTTGATTTCTTGAGTGCTTCCTTTATGAGTGTTGATGACTGATCAGAGCAAAATGAAGTCTTTGACAACTTCAATCATTTCTTCATTACCTTCTATTTTATTAATTGGTTCATTAGTGAGGGTTTTTCATTTCTTTACACTGAGGTACAACCCATACTGAAGGCTGTGGTCTTTGGCATTAATCAGTAAATATTTTAAGTCCTCTTCACTTTCAGCAAGCAAGGTTGTATCATCTGCATATCATAGGTTGTTAATGAACCTTCTCTTATCCTGATTCCACATTCTTCTTCTTCTCAAATTATTTTTTCAGCATACAGATTGAATAAATATGATGAAAGAATAAAATCCTGGCACACACCTTTCTTAATCAAGACCAATGATATATTCATTGCAAATTCCTTTTTTGTCTCCATTATAAACTCTAACTGTACACCTATACTTGTCAGATGGAAAAACGAATCAAATTGACTATATCACTGGAAAGAAATGATAGAGAAACAAAATATCATTAGCCAAAACAAGACTAGGAGATGACAGTGGGGGGAAAAAAAATCATCATTTGCACATATGCAAGTTCATGTAGAAGCTAAGAAAAACAAAACAAGCCAGAGAGAACCATAACATGACCTTGAGCACATCCCATTTGAATTTAGATACCATCTCAAGATCAGATTTGATGCAATAGAAAGTAATGTCTGAAGACCAGAGGAGTTACGGGATGACAACAAGAATATGATGGAAAAAAGTAAAAGACCCAAGTGAGTGTCAGAAGAGACTCTGAAATTTGCTCTTGAATACAGAGAAGCTAAAATGACTAGAAGAAAAGATAAAGTAGAGGAACTTAACAGAAAATTTCGTACGGCAGCCAGGTAAGAGAAAGGCAAATATTATAATGAAATGTGCAAAGACCTGGAGTAAGGAAATTAAAAGGTAAGAACACTCAGCATTCCTTAAGCTGAAATAACTGAAGAAGAATTCAAGATTCAGTTTGTAATATTGAAGGATTCTATGTGCAAAATATTTAATGATGCAAGAATCCTCAAAAAAAAAAAAAAAGAGAGGAAGGACTGCAGAAAATCACTCAGCCAAAAAATATTGGTTGGTGTTCAGCCATGTTAAGAGGTAGTATATGATCAAATTTATCTGTAAATTGTTGTTTTAAGTGCCATCAAGTTTGTTCTGATTCATAGTGACACTAAATAGGGCTTCCAAGGAGGTGCTGGTAAGTTTGACCATCTGCTCTTGTGGTTACTTAGCAGTCTAGTGCTTATCCGACAGCACTGCACAAGGAGTGAATAATAATCACCCCCA
>NW_006408771.1:3024440-3025657 GCF_000296735.1 Chrysochloris asiatica | reverse complement strand
CACTGTCCCATACCCCGTGTGAATGTCCCACAGGCTGGTGCCCGCGAGGAGGTGCTGCTGGGTATTTACTGATTAGTTCCTTCACTTAGCGCTTCCAATTCCAACCAGGCCCCAGTGCCATATGCCGAGAGGCAGCAAATTGGAGGAGCAAGTTTGCAAGCCCTGTGGCTCTGGTGCTAAAAGTCAGGATCTTGCACAATGGTCACTTTGATATGTGTGTATATATATCACAAACACACTATTATAGGATAATCCTGATGTGGTGCTGTAGGACAAAGCACTGGATCACAAGGTTAGTTTGAACTGAAGGTCAGTGGTTCAAACTCACCAGCTGCTCCTTGGAAGCCCTATAAAGGGTTGCTATAAGTCGGCACTTAATAATAACAGCAATACTATATAGGGAGTGTGGGAGCTCCATACAATAAGCATTGTACTGCAAACTACAAGGTCCATGATCTGAACCTGCCAGCAGCTCTGTGGGAGAAAAATGAGCTCCCTTGAAGATTTAAAAGTCTCAGAAACCCCATACAGAGTTGCTTTGAGTCAAAACCAACTCTAAGGCACTAACAACAACAACAATATACTATATAAAATGAAGTGTTTGTATAATGGCCAAGCCACATAGTGTTCTGTTTCCCAGAATATACTGTGGGCATTAAGCAATGCATACCTATCATATCATAATCTGTTCATCACATAGAACCAAAATTGACACTCAGAAATGGTTGTTAATTTCCCCAAGATCACAGATTTAACTTTAAATTTCTTAGTTTAAGTTAAAAGCCCTCCATGTCTTCTTTAGATTAGGTTGCCCAACCCCCTTCCCACTACCACAAAAGTTATACATAGTACTAGGTGCTTAATAAGACACAGTATGATTAAAAAAAAGGAAAACTTTCTGCATATGGGTGCCATGCTAAAGGAATAAAAAGTAGATAAAATATGTTGTACTGTGAAGAGCCAAGAAAGGTTTTATAAGTTAAAAAAATTCCATAAAATTGGCTAACCATTTCACATGATTTTTCGGGGTAGGAGAAAATCAGCAGTCCACTATTGTAATACAGCATTAGAAAAATCCAAACAATTGCTAATGTTTTTTAAAGGAAAAGGTGGAATAAATGGACTATAAGTATGATACTTATTGCTGGACTACAAGGTTGGTTTAAACCGCAAGGTTGGTGGTTCAGGCTCATCAGCCGCTCCTCGCAAACCCTATA
>NW_006408771.1:3022347-3023043 GCF_000296735.1 Chrysochloris asiatica | reverse complement strand
TAAGCAATGCAACGGGGAACTCCATCAAAGTGAGTGCAGTGCTATTCGCATCAGCCCTGGCATCTGGAATCAGGTAAGTCCTGCTTCAAAATTGCAGAGGTGGCCCTGTCCAACACTTGACTAGCCCTCACTAGGAGAAGCAGTTGAATGGACACATGCAGGGACAGGGGAGACAGACGTGATCTGTGATGGTCAATCAGGTGTATTGCAGCAACCTTGAACTTAATGCAGAGAATTCCAAAAAGATGTTTACTTGTGTTTTATTGACTAATCAAAGCATTCTTCAATTGCATGTATCATAAAAAAGTATGGATAATTTTGCAAAGCATGGAAATTCCAGAACACTTGTGCTCATGTGGAATCTGTACATAAACCAAGAGGCAGTTGTTAGAGCAGAACAAGGCGATACTAAATGATATAAAATCAGGAAAGGTGTGTGTCAGGGTTTTATCTTTTCACCATACTTTTTCAACTTATATGCTGAGTAAATAATCTGAGAAATTGTGCTATATGAAGAAAAAGGGGGAATTAGGATTGGAGGAAGTTTCTTTAACAACATGTGATAGGCAGATGACACAACCTTCCTTGTTGCAAATGAAAAGGATTTGAATACCTTGCTGAAGAAGATTAAACACTACTGCCTTCAATAAAGATGGAAACTCAATGTAAAGGAAAAAAAAAAAAATCTTCACAGTT
>NW_006408771.1:3011955-3020977 GCF_000296735.1 Chrysochloris asiatica | reverse complement strand
ACATGTGACAACTGGACAATGAATAAGGAAGACTTGAAAAGAGTTTATTATTTGAATTGTGATTTGGTGACAAATATAGAAAATACCAGGGATCACACAAATTTATCTTGGAAGAAGTAGAACCAGAGTGCTCCTTAGAAGTGAGGTTGACATAACTTCATGTCATGTACTTTGGACATGTGATCAGGAGGATCAGTCCCTAGAAAAGTATATCATACTTGGTAAACTAAAAACAGGAAAACCTCCAACAAGATGGAATGACATCACGGCTGAAGCAATGTGAGGATGGCACAGGGGCACGCGGGGTTCTGTTCTGTGCTGCATAGATTAGGTATGTACTTATTTGTATGTACATCGATTAGGTATGTACTGGTTTGGATGTGTATAGATTAGGTATGTACTGATTATTATGTGCATAGATTAGGTATGGCACTGATTTGTATGTACATAGATTAGGTATGTACTTATTTCTATGTACATCGATTAGGTATGTACTGGTTTGGATGTGTATAGATTAGGTATGTAATGATTATTATGTGCATAGATTAGGTATGGCACTTATTTGTATGTACATAGATTAGGTATGTACTTATTTGTATGTACATAGATTAGGTATGGCATTGATTTGATGGGGCCTAACATGCAAAAGCTGGACAATGAATAAGGAAGACTGTAGAAGAATTGATGCTTTTGAGTTATGGTGTTGGAGGAGAATATTGAAATTGCCATGGGCTTCCAAAAGAACCAATAGATCTGTGTTGGAAGAAGTGCAGCCAGAGTGCTCCTTGGAAGCCAGGATGGCCAAACTTCATCTCACATATTTCAGACATATTGTCAGGAGGGACCAGTAGCTGGAGAATGATACCATGTTTGATAAGGTGGAAGGTCAGAGAAAAAGAAGAAGACCTCAGCAAGATGGATTGGCAATATGGCAGCATCAATGGGCTCAAGCGTTGCAACAATTGTGAGGTTGGCCCAGGACCAGGCAGTGTTTCGTTCTGTTGTTCATAAGGTCTCTATGAGTCAGCACCAAATCGATGGCATCTAACAACAACAGCAACAACAACAACCTGGAGTCCTGGTGTGGCGCTGTGGGTTAATGTGCCAAACTGAAACCCATTTGAACTGCAAGGTGTGTGGTTAAGCTCACCAGCTGCTCCTCAGTAACTCTATACAGGGTCACTGTGGGTTGGAACTGACTTGACAGTACTTAACAACAACAACAACAGCAACAACAACCTAATTCAAAAATGGCTGCAACAGTATATCAGCAAATAACTAGCAGGAATTTAAGCCAGATTATGAATAGGACGTGAAACTCGACAAGTCATTGCTGACGTCAGATGGACCCTGACTGAAAGCAGAGAATATCACAGAGACATTTACCTGTACTTCACTGACTATGCAAATGCTTTCAACTGTGTGAATCATGACAAACTTTAGATAATATTGTGAAGAACTGGTCTTCCAGAACACTTAATTGTGCTCATGAGGAACCTGTATATAAACCAAGAGCCAGTCATTCAAACGGAACAAAGGACACTGAATGTTTTAAAATCAGAAAAGGTGTGCGCCAGGCCGGTATACTTTCACCATGCTTACTCAATCTGTATGCTGAACAAATAATCTAAGAAATTGGACTATATGAAGAAGAATGTGCATTAGGATTAGAGGAAGACTCATTAACAACCTATGATATGCAGATGATACAGCCCGGTTTACTGAAAGTGAAGAGGACTTAAAATACTTACTGATGAAGATCAGAGATCACAGTCTGGTATGGATTGCACCTCAATGTAAAGAAAACAGAAATCCTCACAACTGGCCCAATACAATCGTGATAAACAGAGAAGATGAGTGTTTGATCTTACAGTCCCAGAGTGGAGGACCCAGGGACCATCAAGGGAGAAGAGCGGAAGCAGTGTCGGACCCTACCCAGAGAAGCGGCAATGCCACAGATGAAGGCAGAAATGATGACATGGAGAGATGAAGCAGCTGAGGACTCTGGATTCATGGAGGAAAAGGGGATGGGTGCTGGTGGCCAGGGGGCAGGGTGTGCCATTTGGATGTTTGAATGATTGAATATTCTTGAGTGTTTTGGTGCATATTCAGGGAAAAAAAACAGAAGGAATAGAAGCAATACTGTTAGATGATAAAACACGCAGGAGACTGTAATCATTGCAATGAAATGAACTGATGCTTCCCCATGTACACTATCACTCAAATCACAATAAAACTTAAAAAAAAAAAAGTTAGAGCACTAAAGTGCACTTGATCCAAGCCAGGGTATTTTCAACAGCCCCATAAGCATAGGACAGTTGGACAATAAATAAAGAAGATGTTAGAATCATTGATGTATTTGAGTTATGGTGTTGGAGAAAAATATGGAAAGGTACCATGGACTATCAGAAGAACAAACAATTTTATGTTACAAGAAGTATAGTCAGAATGCTCCCTAGAAGTCAGAATAATGAAAAATCATCTCTCATACTTCAAACATATTGTCAGGAGGGACCAGTCTCTGTAGAAGGAAACTGTGCTTGATAAAGTGGAGGGTCAGCAAAAAAGAGGAAAACTTCCAATGAGATGGATTGGCCCAGTGGCAGCAGTAATGGGTTCAAGAGTAACAACAATTGTGAGGGTGGCTCAGGACTGGGCAGTGTTTCTTTCTGTTGTGCATAGCATGGCTATGAATCAGACTTGACGGCACCTACTAACAACAGGAAAATCTATCCTTGCTTCTAACAACTTCTGGTGACTCTTATTCCTCACATTGTATCACCCAAATCCATCCATATCATGATCACCCATATCATGATCTTTTCTGTGTTTCAGTTAAGTCCCAAACCACGTGTCGCTACTTACATGAATTACTTCTAAATGCACCCTATTTCCAAATAAATTCACATTCTGAACTTATCTAGGTTCCACATAGACAGCGATTTTTGAAGACCACTGTTTATCCCATTATAATGCAACAGACTACTGGTGCTGGTGGTGGTTATGTGCTGTGGAGTCAGTTCTGACTCATAGCAACACCACAGAAGGTTTCTAAGGTTGTATATCATTGTTGTTGTTGTTGTTGTCAGGTGCCATCAAGTCGGAACAGACTCATAGTGACCCCATGCACAGCAGAACAAAACAATGTCCGATCCTGGGCCAATCTCACTACTGCTGCTACACGGTATATCTTTACAGGAGCAGAAAGCCTCATCATTTTTTTCCTCAGAACTGATGGTACTAGAACTGCTAACCTTGAGATTATCAGCCCAATTTGTAACCACTATGTTACCAGATCTCCTAACAAACTACTAGATGGCTAAAAAGAGCTCTTTGCAGCCTGGTCTAGGATGACGGTGAAGTGTGTTGACTAAGAGTAACAGATAAAATGTTCTTCTCACTGAGATTAAATGACTTTATAGTAGGGTTTCATTACTGCACCTACCTGGTAAGTAACATAAAACTACTTTTAAAAAAGTTATTGCCTCCTCATTTGAAAACAAGAGGTCATTTGATCAAATTAATGGCAGGTAAATTTAGAACCAATAAAAGAAAACACTTTGGATAAAATGTATTCAGCTCCATTGCTATGAGAGCCTCATAAATGAACTATTTTTATAGTGGTTGACTTTCAGCCAATAATAAATAACAACCAGTGACAACTAAAAGGTATCCTCAAGAAGATGCCTGGTTTTTCAAATAGGGTTTAAGAGCTAAATGATCAACAATATTATGAGCTTTATTTTTTGCTATGTGCTCACAGTAAACCCACCCTGCAACTCCTATAAACAGGATGTAGTACTCATATACACTTATGAGCAAATTGCAATATTATTCTATGAATGCATTCTTAGTATATGTTATATTGCTCTTCTGTAAATGTTCATTCATTTGTTCCCTCATTCATTCAGTAATTCATCTATTTATTCAAAGTGGCTATTGCTGTAGATAGCCTATAAGGTGACTCAAATGATCCCCATGTATTGATATTCATTCCACTGTGGACTCTCCACCTCTTGAGTATAGATGGTTTTAGCAATTTGCTTCCAGTGAATAGGATATAGAAACAAGTGATGGAATGTCATTTCTAGATTAAATTATGAATATAACATTACTTCTCTACAGTACACACTTTGATTATTCTCTTTCATGAATCTTGGATTCCTTTCTCTAAGGCAAATAAGATATCATCTTGCAATTTGTTGTTGATAGGTGTTGTGAAGGCTGTTCTGACTCATAGCAACCCCATACAAAACAGAACAAAACACTGCCTGGTCCTGTACCAGCTTCACAATTTTTGTTACCTTTGAGCCCATTGCAGCTGTAAGTTGACCTATTGAAAAAATCCATATGCCAAGGAACCAATTTTTCCACTTAACAGACAGTATCAATCTGAGTCTTGTCAGCAATTAAATAAGTGAGGATGGAACGGATCCTTCCTTAGTTGAGTTTTGAGATAATTGCAATTTTGACTGATAGATTGATTGCAATCTTATGGGAGAATAGGCTAGTCTGTCCTCAAGTTAAAGTGTGTCTGAATTCCTGATTTAGAGACACTGAAATAATAATTGCTTGTTGATTTAAGCTGTTAAAATTTGAGAAGTAATTTGTTACACTGTAACAGATAAATAACACAGTGGGTATATGGACTCAGTAAGTTCAAAGTACGTGTGATGGATTCTCAACTCAATAATGCTTGACTGTTTACCTTGGGAAGTATGTAAGCCTTCTATGCATAAGGATCCTTGTTTTTAAAGCAGATAGTAAGTAGTACCTCTTATATATGGTGATTTTGATTAAAAATTGAATTGTACATACAAAGGGTTTAAATCAGTGCCTGGTCCACAAAACCCATCTACTAAATGCTAGCTGTTGATACTCATTTGACCAATATTAATAATAAAATTATTTAACAAGTGAATTTGTGAAATTGAACAGGTGATATAGTTACTTTGATCCTCAAGCTTCTTTCATTAATTCAATAAATAATTACTAAGCACCAACTTTATATCAGTCAGTGTGCTAAATTCTGCAGTGAACAAGACAGAAGAATCTGCTTTAAGAATCGTATTTTTGAAGGAAGAAGAAAGATTAAAATCTCAAATCTATAATATGTTAAAAGATAACTTGTATGGAAAATCTAAAGAAGAAAAAAATAGAAGTGTTGTGTGATATAGTTTGAAATTTAAATATGGTAGGTTTGAAGTCCTGGTCAAAGTTCTTGACTATTAACCAAAAGATTGATAGTTGGAACCCACCAATCACCCCACAGAAGAAAAACATGGTAGTCTGCTTCTGTAAAGAATACCGATTTAGGGGTAGTTCTACTATTATATAGGAGTCCTGGTGTGGTGTTGTAAGATAATCACTGGGCTGCTAACCACAGATCAGTGTTATAAACCTACCAGCTGCTCACTGGAGAGCCTATCCAGGGTCACAATGAGTTGAAACTGACTTGACAGCACTTAATAACTGTCTTGTAGGATGACTATCAGTTGAAATTGACTGGATGACTGTGGATAGGGTTGAGAAAGATGGAGGTGATATTTGAATGAAAACTTGAGAGACATTAGAGCTATCTGTGTAGTAGGAGTGATATCTCAACATGAATAACATCTACTGGTCACTACTGGAGCTGTAGTTCAAATAAGCCTTCCAGGCAATTTGGAAAACAAAAGATCCAAAGACAGGTAGTGCTTACTACTGTGGGTCGATGAAATAAAGAAAAGTAAGAGATTTTTCTAAATTAATAATCTACAGATTATTAACAGTGTGTTGGTTTTTACTCTAAGTAATATGGTAAACCATTGGAGCATTTTAAAACTAGCTTTGCATAATTTGATCTTTAACTTAACATGCTCCCTATAATTGCTGTGCTCAGAATTCTCTGTAGGGAGCCAGAATAAAGGTAGGACACCTAGACATAAACTATATGTAGAAGGAGAGACAATGGTGAGTGGAGCATGGTGTTGGCACCAGAATTGAGATTTGTCTAATTCTTCCTGCTGATTAAATGTTATTATAAAGTGTCTTCTAGTCAGTTCCAACTCATAATGAACCTGTATCAGGTTTCTGAGGATGGTGAACAGATGGTAAGTTTGAATCACCTCCTTTGCAGCTCAAACTGACCTTGTGGTCTAGCACTTATCCTAGAGTGCCACACCAGAACTCTGACTATTGTATGTATATTTATATGTAAAGATTGACCTTTCCTAAGTGACAATGAAGGATCCAAGAGAAATCAATTTGAAGGGGTACATGAGAATGTTTATTTGTTGTTGTTTAGTGCCGTTGAGTCGGTTCTGACCCCTGTACAGGGTTTCTGAGGAGCAGCTGGTAAGCTTGAACTGCTAACCTTGTGGTTCAAACTGACTTTTCAGTCCAGAGTGTTAACCCACAGCACCACACCAGGACACCATATGAGGAGGAGGAG
The DNA here is from genome assembly GCF_000296735.1 of Chrysochloris asiatica. Classification (NCBI taxonomy): domain Eukaryota; kingdom Metazoa; phylum Chordata; class Mammalia; order Afrosoricida; family Chrysochloridae; genus Chrysochloris; species Chrysochloris asiatica. The sequence continues at coordinate 3,014,544 of NW_006408771.1, read as the reverse complement.
TGATGAAATGTCAAAGGTGGGATAATGAAAGTCACATGGGAATGCATTAACAGTTCAAACCAACCTTATTTTGAATAGTACTTAAAATTTTTATTTTCCATATATTTACTATGACTATATAGAAATACAATTGTACTTTCTTATCTTGGCCTTTTATGCTGAAGCCTTGTTAAACTCCCTTACTAACACCAAGGTTCATCGTTGGGATATTTTAGGATTTTTCTACAAAAATAATCATCATCTGTGAATAAATACATTATTCCTCCTTCTCAATTGTTATGCACTTCATTTTTTTTCTTACTTAATTGTACCAAGTGAACTCATTATTAACAATATTGAATAAAAATGTTGAGTGAAGATCTGTTGCTTTTTTCCTGAAATTAGGGAGACATGATCACTTTTCCAACATTAAGTATAATGTCAGATGTAAGGCTTTTGTAGATACATGTGGAGCATATTCTAGTCTTATTCTGCTTACAGAAAATATTTATCAGGAATATATGTTTAATTTTGTCAAAATTGCTGCATCACCTGAAATAACCATATGATGTTTTCTGATGACAAACATATGGAAAATCACAGTGAGTGACTTTTTAATATTAAATCATTAAAAATACTTCCTCTTCCTCTAACTTTTGAAAGGTTTGCTGTAAAATTATATTTATTTCTTTCTTAAATACAAAATCAAATTCACCAGTGAAGACAAATAAGGCAGGTTTTTTCTTTGTGGGAGAATTTTAATTATGAATTAATTTCTTTAATACAAATATAGCTGTTTCAAATGGCTATTTAATATTCTGTTGTTTCATTAATTTTATTAGATTGGTATATTTAATTTAGGTTGTCAAATTTATAGACAAGAAATCTATTTAAAATATTTCTTTGTTATAATTTAAATATGTGTAGTTGTTATTGTTGTTGTGAGGTGCCATTGATTTGGTACCGACTCATAGCAACCCTATGCACAACAGAACGAAACACTGCCCGGTCCTGGGCCAACCTCACAACAACAAATTATTATTCTCTAATGATTTCTCATTTTTGTGGAAAGCTAAAAAACTAACTTTTGATTTGCTATATTTTCTTTATTATTTCTTTTCTATTTTATTGATTTGTACTCTTACCTTTACTTTTACCTTTTACTTCCATTCTTTATCTTTACGATTCCTTCCTTTGAATTGCTTTGGGTATACTTTGCTCTTCCTTTATAGATTTTAGGATGAGTATTTAAATAATTGTTGTTAAGTGACATAGAGTCAGTTTCAACCCATAGCGACCGTGTATAATGTTTCTTAGGAGCGGCTGGTGAGCTAGAGCTACCAACCTTGAGGTTCAAACCTATTTTGCAGTCCACACATTAATCCACAGCATCACACCAGGGATCCACTGAAATAATACATTTTACATTTTCTTCTAATATAAGCACTCAAACCTATAACATTCTATTTAATCACATGTATTATTGTATAACCCATAATTCAGTATGTTTAAAAAATTGCATTAAATTTGGAATGTTTTCTAAATAGTTTTGTGATATTTGGGGAATGCTTTTTTTCTTTAATTGTGTTGTCTAACCTTCACTTTTGAGAACTATTCAAGATATGCCACTGAGTGTAGTAGTTGCGAGTTGGGCTGCTGACCTCAATGTCTGCCTTTCTAAAATACCTGTGGTTCTGTGGGAAAAAGATGAGGCTTTCTGCTCAGGTAAAGATTCACAGTCTCAGTAATACTATGCAGGGTCACTATGAGTGGGAACCAAATACACGGCACATACCCAACCAGCCATGTTTGGAGAACACAGTCAAATAGTTTTAAATACTTGATAATTGAGGGTTTATTTTATGACCAGCAGATAGTTTTGCTTATTTATCATATTCTTTTTAGTATGTTTTTGTTAAGGGCTGTTGAGTCAGTTCTGACTTATAGCAATACAGTATAGCATCTTCAAGGAACATCTGGTGGGTTTGAAGCACCCGTATTAATCCTAGAGTGCCACACCAGTACTCCATTTTGAGAATTGTTGTTGTTAGGTGCCATCGAGTCAGTTTGACTCTTAACAACCCTATATAGCATTTCTGAGGAGCATGATATGTTGGCTTATAGTGTTTAAATTTCTTGCATATTTCTTGATATTTTTATTTATTTTCACAGTAACTGAAAAATGAATGATAAACTATCTAAATTTGTTTATAAATTGCTCAGGTTTTGCATCATGTCTTTTGGACATTCTTATTACTTTCATGTATATTTGGTCATTTTTATGCCTTAAAAGCAATACCATTTACAAGAAGCCTTGTTAACAAATTTTATATTGTACTGTATAATAATGTTATTCTTTATCTGTAGTAATACTGTTTTCAAGTCTGTGTTATGTGATATTAATATATAGCCATATTAGCTTTCTATAATTAGCATTTCCATATTGCTTTCCAATTTCTTACTTTTAACTGCATTTAATTTGTATCTCTTGTGAGCACATATTATTAGGCCTTGCTGTCTTATAATATGCCTTCTGATAACATCTCACTTTCATTTGTAATGTTTGGTCAATTTATATTTTGTGTAGTTATTTTTATATTTTTGTGTTTA
>NW_006408771.1:3002779-3011855 GCF_000296735.1 Chrysochloris asiatica | reverse complement strand
GCAGTGTTAATTAACAATGCTCTTCCTCTTATTGTCACTTTTCTTTGATTGTTTTCAAGATTTACTCTTTACCCTGAATTTTCAGTTTGCCTTCGGGCTTTTTAGCCTTATTGAGCCAGTAAATGTATGTTTTTCAGCACATATGGAACTGGTTTTGCCTATTAATTCTTGTGTGAATCATTATCCAGCAAGGTCTTTGGTTCAAACTCACCAGTCACTTCTTAGAAACCCTATACAGGGTAACTATGAGTCAGAACCACCTCGACAGCACTTTACCAACAACAGCAACACAACATTCTGATATTGTTGTTCTGTGCTGTCCAGTAAGCAAGATGCAAAGATGCAGCTATTGGTCTTTCCATGTGTTGGAGAAAGAAGAGTGATGAGAATTGGAGAGGTTGGAAATCAGTCCAATCAACTAATGGAGCATTGTGAACATCAATCTCAATGACTCTGAGACCAGACAGACCTGCTTACCACTAACAACTGCTATGAAAGGTCCTGGGTAGAGTGGCAGAATATAGGCAACCAAAATTAATTAAATAAAAAAAAAAAAGATGGGCTTAGGAATCAGAAAGAAACTGGGGGAGCCTAAGACTATGACCCTGGACAATCCTTTAGAATTAGACAGGAAATTCACCCTAATGGCCCAACTTTCAGCCAAACAGTAGATAGGTATATAGGGGATAACAACATTAGTAAGGTATGCTCACCATAGAACAGCTAATCATTCAAAATAAAAGAGACAACACTTACTTATGGACAAAGTGAATATGTGATTGGAAGTTGGGTATAATGGAATTAGGAACCACAAGAGAAAGTGTGATAACTTTTGTTGCATGGAGCAAATTGCAATCATTGAGATGAAACAAAATGTGTGATTTGTTGAATATAAAACTGGTGATCTTGTCTGTAAGCCTTCTCTCAATTCAAAACATAAAGAAGAACTCGATCAGGTCATTAAAAAAATCTCCCAACAAAAACATCCAGGGACGATTGGCTTTACTGGTGCATTCTACCAAACATTCAGAGAAGAGCTAACACTAATTTTACTATTCTAGAACATAGAAAAGGATGAAAAACTCCTGAATACATTTTATGAAACGAGCATAATCCTCATACTAAAACTAGACAAAGATTACAGACCAGGTACGCAAGGATGGTTCATCAACAACATAATCCACCACGTAAGTAAAATAAAGGAAAAGAACCACATGAGGATATTGATTGTTATAGAAAACACATTTGAGAAAATCCAACATAGATTCCTGATTAAAAAAAAAAAAAAAATCAGCAAAATATGAATAGAAGCCAATTTTCTCAACATAATTAAGAGCAGGTATAAAAATCCAACTGCCATAACTTTGAAAGCATAGAAACTGAAAACATTCCCCTTATAAACAGGAAGCAGATAAGGATGTCCTTTATCACCTCCACTCCTATTCAATATTGAGTTGGAAATCTTAGCCTAAGCTATACTGCAAAAAATGGGAAACTAAGGCATCCAAACTGGCAAAGACAAATAAAACCCTCTCTATTTTCAGGTATGATCTTATATATTGAAAATCCCAGAGACTCAGCAAAAAAATTACTGGAACTCAATGAAATATTCTACAAAGTGCAGGGTATAAGATCAATATACAAATATCAGTTGGATTCCTATACATAAATGAAGACAACTCTGAAAAGGAAATTAGGAAAAAAATACCATTTATGATAGCCACCCAAAAGATAAAATACTTACTAGTAAATCTAACCAGAGAATCTAAAGACCAATACAAAGAAAACTACAAAAAAACTACTACTACAAGAAGCCAAAAGAGACTTACTAAAATGGAAGAATATGCCATAATCATGAGTAGGAAGATTTAGCATTGTGAAAATGTCAACGCTACCCAAAACATATAGATATAGTACAAACCCAATCTAGATTACAACAGTGCATTAGTTACATTACATTACACTGTACTATGGACTAACAACCAGTCCAGTGTCTGGCACAAGGTAATATTAGCCTTGTCAATTTGATACATAAAATTAACCAGCATGTAGCTTTCCTGTTTAAATGTCACAGTTTCTTCTCTAACTAGCCTTTTCTTCCCCTAAATCCCCAACATCTCTTAGCTGCAAGATTTTGAACTTTTGATTTTCTAATTAGATTTTGTTGTTGTTTTTTGTTTGTTTGTTTGTGACTCATCATATCATAATACTAGTATCTTGAATAAGCAATTCCATCTCATTTTTTCTCCCTCCCTCTCAGTGAATATTTTCAAAATTCTTTAATATGCATGAGATGGAACAAAGGTTAAAAACTCCTTTCTCTTTAACATGAAAGAACCAATCAAACACTAATAAATCATTGATTAAGGCCCTATATTACAGCTAATGGACCTAACCAAGTGATGAATACTAACCTATTTTCCTCAGGAAGTATGAAACTAAACAAATTGAAACCACTACTTCAAACCAATACTACATGATTTGTAGATTATACACAATGGTCTGATTTCTGTGTTCCTATTTGATCTTAGATTCATTTGTCATATCTCCCTCATTATGCTGTATATACCTGAAAACTTTGTTTATGTGGCATTGTTTCATATGACTTTCAAGTTGACTTTGATAACAGAGAGATTCTGTCAAGAGACTGGAAGGCAAGATTTGTTGCACTTATTCTCTGGTTTGGGAAAGCTCTCTGGAATTACCTGCATCTTCTGTGGTCTGATCTCCTGCTAGGTCACCCTATAGTATAGGTATAGTCAAAGACCTGCTGGGAAGCCCCCAGTGCCATTTCAACTCTTTCCAGAATCCCTGGACTTTTGTGTTCTGGTAACATTCTTATTAGCCTTCTATCACTAGGGAAGAAAGAGAATACTATTGCTTATCTTGGACAAATTTGCCATTTTTCTGTTTGATTTTCAGCACTTTCATTCCCTTAGTTACTAGGTTTTCATTGTTAACTAATTGGAGTGGGCTTTATTTTCCTGACCTGATCGAGGATGGTGCATTTTGAAGGGGGGTATATAGTTCTGAATTGATTTTTGTGAATTTCTGTATTTTGAGTCTGATTGGGTTCCTTTGGCAAGCATATGGAAAGTGATAGAATAGAAGCTTTATCTATTTTTGCTGTTGAAGTCAAAGTTATACACACTTACATTTATTCATATAAACCATGGAACTTATATCAGAATCATTTATGCAAAAAACTAAATACAGAGTCAACATTAAAGAGTAAAGTTATGGCTGAACAAAATATGTCAGACTTTATTTCTGATATAACTGTAACTTAGCTTAATGATAATAAACAGAGAGTTTGTCCTGTGTATGACTTTTCAAGTCTATTTTATCAGAAAGATTATAAAATCTATAAGATACTGTTCTGAATACAATTTGATTAAGATGTAGAAAATTTGCAAAATTAATGTTACATTTTATAAACTGCTATCATAAATAACCCTAGAATTGTAAGTTCTTACCCTAGACACCTAGCTCAATACTGCTAATGCCTTCTAAAGAACAAAAATAAATGATGAGTCCGCAAAGAAAACTTTCATACAATGAATATAAAATATATCTTTGGCAAATCTCTAATTTTGAAATCTGTTTTGTCTGCAGGATGATTCTTAATCTTTGTCTTTATGGTTCAGCACTACTTTCTCAGTTTCATCAAAATTCAAGACAGACAGCTGATATCTATTTTAAGAAACACATTTAATTACACCTAAAACTCTGTCTTTTGGACCAATTAACGTTAAAAGTACATACACCACATGAAATCAGTTTTCTCCTGAGTATAATTTCATTGAACAGGGAATAAAAAGTCTCCATCAGCATTTAGCTGTGTGAATAAGTGTCATCTGTGACATTTGACACATGGTAGACACCTCAACTAATTTTACTCAAATCGTAATTAAGGAATTTATACATTTCAAATGCCCCAATTTCATCAACATATAAAGTGCCAATAAAGTATGGTCACCTTACTATGCTTTGGTCAATTGCACTATATTGTAATGAACTAGTGAATCTGTATGGTAAGAGCAGTTCGTTGGAATGCTCCTTAGAAACGAGTATAGCAATATTTCATCGAATGTACTTTGGACATGTTATCATGAGGAACAGTCCTTGGTGACGTATATCATGCTTGGGAGAATGTCATCATAAAATGGACTAACCTCAAGAAGATGGATTGACAAAGTGGCTACAACACTGAGTTCAAACAAAGCAACAATTGTGAGACTAGCACAACAGCATCAAGCAGTGTCTTACTCTGTTGTAAATTGGGTTTCTATGAGTCAGAATTGATTCAACAGTACCTAACAACAACAATATAATTAAATTTGTCCATGGATAATTTTTCCTTCCTCTAAGTATGGTGACACCATACTTAAAATTTGGAGTTTCAGGTCATATGTTGTGCACTCCAATTATTTATGTATTGATAAACAAGGAAACAACAATTTTGAAGGGGAAAATAGTCAGATTTATCAATGATCTTGATGACTTTTGAAGCTTACAGTAACCAGAATATTATTTTCCCTTTCAAATTATGTATCTCTGATAGCCAAAGAGATAAAGAAAGACATGTATTTTACTAAACTTGTTAATATCCCATCTCCTAGGGACTGTTGTATTCCAATGATTTTGTACACTTGCTTTCCCATCCTACTCATCTATCAGTTTGTCATATTGTGGTGGCTTGTGGGTTGCTGTGATGCTGGAAGCTATGTCATCAGTGTCACTAATGTTTAGGTTTCAGTGGCACTTCCAGAAAAAGAACAGTTTAGGAAGAAGAAATAGGCAGGGGAAACCTTATCAATATTAGTAGAACATTGTCTGATATAGTGCCAGATGATGAGCTCCTCAACTTGGAAAAAAAAAACTCAAAATAGAATGAGGAAAGAGCTACTGTCTTAAAGAAAACTCAACCTTAATGGCATGGATGGAGAAAAATATTTAAGGACTTTCACTTACTGATGGGGTACTACTCGATATTAAAAGAAACAGTTGTAAACATCTATTCATAATTGGAACTGGAATGTTTATAAAATGAACCTAGGAAAATCAGAAGTTGTCAAAAATGAAATGGATCTAATAAAGATTGATATCCTAGGCTTTAATGTACTAAAATAGACTAGTATTGGCAAGTCTGAATTGGACAATCGCGTGGTTTATTATGTCAGGAATGAAAAATTGAGGAGAAATGGTGTGGTATTAGTTGTCAAAAAGACTATTCCAAGATTAATGTTGAAGGACAATACTGTCTGTGATAGGTTAACAGTTATACACCTATAAGAAAGGCCAGTTTACACAACACTATTTGAACTTAAGCACCAACCACTGAAGTCAAAGTGGAAGGAATTTAAGGATTCTGCCAAATCCTTCAGTCTGAAATTGATCAAATATGCAATCAAGATGCAATGATAATTAATGGAGATTGGAATGCAAAAGTTGGAAACAAAGGGGGGAAATTGGTATTTGGAAAATATGGCTTTAGTAACAGAAAGGAAGTTAAAGATGTCAGAATAGATTTAGTAAGACCAATGAGTTATTTATTGTAAATGTATTTTCAACAATGACTATACATGTGGACCTTGCCAGGTTGAATACAAAAGAATCAAATTGACTACATCTGTAGTAAAAAACTATGGAGAAGCTCAATACCATCAGCCATCAATTGTTTCTATGCAGGTTAGGTTAAAGCTAAAGAAAATTAAATCAAATCTACAAGACTAAAAAACGAATCTTGAGTGTATACCATCTCAATTTTGATACCCTTTTAAGAACCGATTTGATGCATTGAGCACTAATCATCAAAGACCAGAGGAGTTGTGGGATGGCATCAACAATATCATACATGAAGGAAGCAAGAGGTCTTTATAAAGACAGGAAAGAAATAAAAGTCTAAAGTGTATTTCAAAGGATGCTCTGAAATTTGCTTTGAATGTAGAGTAACTAGTGGCAGGAATGATGAAGTGAAAGTTGAACAGAGGATTTCAAAGGGCAGCTCGAGAAGATAAAGTCAAGTATGATAAAATGTTCAAAGACTTGGAGTTGGAAAACCAAGGGGGAAGAACATGCTCAGTATTTCTCAAGTTGAAAGAGTTGAATAAAATGGTAAAACCTTGATTTGCAGTATTAAAGAAATTTACAGACAAAATATTGAATGACGCAGGAAGCAATAAAAGAAGATGGGTAGAATACACGGTAACTCTATCAGAAAGAATTGGTTAGTGTTCAGCCATCTTAGAAGTGTGTTGTAGTGGATTATTTAATATGTGTCGTCTAGTCTTAGTCTTTGTAACTTCCACCAAATGACCCTTTATCTGAGATGCCTGGGACAGAAGTGAGAAAAGATGCTGATAGGGTTATGATTCATATACGGATGTCACTAGAGTTAATTGTAAAATCTGTAAACTCCAGCCTGAGTATAAAATGAACCATCTTGGGGATGTGAGGGGGCTGTGTACCCCTTTGCTTGAATAATAAAGCTTGCCTCCATCTGACCTCTGGTATTTGCGACTTGAAACAACAGCCTGAACCTGATTTGCTAGCTTAAACACCTTTGTGAGTCAACAGCCTGATTCTATTTGAGTGAGGAGAAGCCTCCAGATTGAGTTTGAACTGTAAACTTGGGGCTTGCCAGTCTCCACAACCATGTAAACTATTTCCTTGATGGCCAGTGAATTCTGTGAGATGTAGAAGCCTGACACTTTGACAAGGACACTGAAGGGAGGAGTAGTGGTTGATATCAGGAAATACAGAGTTGTTTAACAGGTGTCGCATTGTAGGATAAGCAGTGGACTGTTAACTACAAGGTCAGAGGTTCAAACCCACCAGCCATTCTTTGGAACCCCTATAACGAGATGCTATGAGTTGAAACCAATGCAATGCCACTTAACAACAACAAGTTTGACTTCAGGTTATCTTCAGCCTCCATTTCACTGGGATCAGTCTCATGCTGATTTTTCTAAAATAAATTATTGTAGATGGTGTCATAATGGTGGAGCTTGCTGCAACTGCCTTTACTCCTGGATATGAAATTAATTAGATGTGGATTTAACTCCTGATGAAGGACCTAATTGAATGCACATAGAAATGCAGAGTGACAAGGAAAGGGCAAGACACACAGTTCCTTGTTTTTATGTTATCAATAATAGTTTTAATAACAATAAAAAAAGAATGTATGAGCTGATTGTAGCATTAAACCAAGCCCAGATCCACTTCAGTCAGAACTAAGACTGCTTCAGACCTCACTCAGAAAGGAAAAATTGTGTTAGAACAACAGGTAGTAACCCCAATGACTAATTGTCACCAAGGAGATAGTCCAGGGAGGGAATAGGCCAACCCAAGAAGCTATTGAAACCAGTGGGTATACTGTAAAGAAGTTGCATTAGTTTGTAGATAGGTATCAGCTTCCTCAGGAACCATCACTACAATGGATGGTGTAATTTATTCTGTGTCAACTTAATGAGTCCAAGATCTCCAGTGGTTTACAAGTTGAGACATGCTTATCCCCATGGTGATAAAACAGGTAACGTTAACTCTATGCTGAGTGGCTATGAGTAACCAATCAATTGAAGGAATACTTCTGAGGAGATGTGGCCTGCTCAGAATGTGGTGGACACTTGGGAAAGGTACTCTCTTTCTTCTACTGGTGACTTGGGACTCAACAATTGTAAGACATTTTCTTGGTATAAACTTCTCTTTATATGTATAAATGTATGTTTCACTGGCTTTGTTTTTCCTAGGCAACCTAGCCTAAGACTTGTGGTACCAAGAGAGTGGAGTTCTAGAGAAACAAACTCATGAGGATGAGTTTTCTAAATTGCTTCTTAAGTCTGACTAATTTTAAAGGCACTGATATAGGGTACAGGCATGTCTGATGTCCATTTCATACGAAATGCCTGAAGAAAAGATTAGATGCAATAGACGCTAATGATCGAAGCCCAGAGAGTTGTGGGATGACATCAAGAACATCACATAGGAAGAAAGAAAAAAGTTATGAAAAAGACAAGAAATAAGGAAAGATCAAAATGGATGTCAGAAGACACTGAAACTTCCTCTCCAGAGTAGAGATGCTAAATCTAACAGAAGATATGACACAGTAAAAGAGCTCAACTGAAATTTTAAAGGGTAGCTTGAGAAGACAAAAATCAAGTATAATAATGAAATGTGAAAAGATCTGGAGTTAGAAAACCAAAAGAAAACAACATGCTCAGCCTTTCTCAGGTGAAAAACTGAAGGAAAAAATTCAAGCCTTGACTTGTAGGATTTGATAAGCAAAATACTGAATGATGCATCTAAAGAAGATAGAAGGAATACACAGAGACATAGTACCAAAAATGAATGGATGATGTTCAACTATTTCAAGTGATACCTTCTGATCAAGAGTCAATGGAACTGAATGAAGAAGTACAAAGTTCACTGAAGGCATGAGACAAGAACAAGGTGCCAGTAATGAATGGAAGACAAATTTTGAAAATTCAGGAAACTAATGCAGCACTGGAGGCCAACACTTATCTGTGCCAAGAAATTTGGAAGACAGCTACCTGGTCCACTGATTGCAAGATATCTATATTTGTGCTCTTGACAAATAGAGGTGATCCAAATAAATGCAAAAATCATTAGACAATATCCTTGATATCACAAAATTTATTAAAATTTTTAGCAAAATTTGTTAAAATTAAGTTAAAAATGGCTGCAACAGTGCATTGTCAGGGAACTGCCAGAGGTTCAAGTACAATTCAGATGAGGAAGTGGAATGAGGGGTATCATTACTGACGTCAGATAGATTTTGGCTGAAAGGAGAGAATACCAGGATGATGTTTACTTGTGCTTTATTGACTATTCAAAGATTTTTTGACTGTGTGGATTATGACAAACTATGGATAATTTTGCAGAGAATGAGTAGTCTGGAATAGTTAATTGTGCTCATGAGGAGCCTGTACAAAGATCAAGGGGTAGGTGTTCAAAAAAAAAGGAGATACTAAATGGTTGCATGTTTGATCAATTTCAGATTGAATAACTGGGTAGAATTCTTCAATTTCATCATCACTCACTTTAGTGGTTGGTA
>NW_006408771.1:2994954-3002679 GCF_000296735.1 Chrysochloris asiatica | reverse complement strand
ATTATACTTCAAGATCTTGAAATGTTCTTTCTGATGATTAATACAATGCCATTCCTCATCAATTTTTCATTCCCAGCATAGTAAAGCATATGATTCAAAACGACCAATCTCAGTCCATTTCAGCTCACGAATGCCTACGATATCAATGTTCATATGTTCTGTTTCATCTTTGACAACTTCCAAATTTCCTAGATTAATATGTCAGACATTCCACCTTCCAATTAGTAATGGATATTTGCAGCTATTTCTCCTCATTTTGAATTCTGGATTTAACCATTAGTTTGTTGCACTGTGCGGACTTCAATGTTTATGTGATGCTGGAAGCTATTCTATGGGTGTTTTGAATGTTGGCAGGGTCACACATGATGGACACATTTCATCTGAGCTTCCAGACTAAGAATCTGTGCCAAGATTCTTAACCTTGAAAGAAAGAGAAGCATGCTATTTCTGAAAACCTTATGAATAGACTTCCAGATAGCACCAGAATACTGAATGTTGAAACATGATGAACAGCATGAGAATATTTTCAGATATAGTCCTGGAAGATGATACCCTCAGGTTGGAAGTCACTCAAAATATGGCTGGGAAAGAGCTGCCTCCTCAAAATAGAGACAGCTGTGATTATATGAATGGAGTCAAGCTTTGGGGACCTTCATTTGGTGATAGGGCACAACTCAAAAAATATTAAAGTAGAGGATAATCAAAAAAGAGGAAGGTGCCCAAAGAATGGACTGATGCAGTGATTGAACCAATGGCCTCAATCATAGCAACTGTGAATATGGCTTAAGACCAAGCCGTGCTTCCTTCTGCTTTGCATATGGTTCCTATGAGTCTGAGCAGACTCCAGAGCACTTTAGGACAACAGTTCTAACAGTGATTTCCCACCCACAAACTCAATCTTAAGTAGTTAAGAATTCTACCTTGATCACTTAGTACCTTAAAAGTGTCTGTACTATACACTTGACTTCTTCAACCATAGCATAGCTTTGCTTATATTACTGTTTTTTAAGTGCTGTTGAGTCAGTTCTAACTCATAGTGATCTGTACAAAGTTTTCAAGGAGAAGCTGGTGAGTTTGAACTGTCAACTTTGCAGTTCAAATGGACCTTGCAGTCCAGTGCATTATCCCTTATTACCACGTCAGTACTCATATAACTCAGACGCACTAAGCCTTTACATATGATATACACATATTACTAGTCGCTGATAGCAAATGAAATACGCAATGTAACTATAAGTTAGCTCTACAATTATGGATCCTTTACAAAGCATTTCTTCATTAAAAAAACAAAAAAATGGCTACAATTTCTAAGGAGCAGATGAGTAGTTTGGGGTCTGAATTTTTGTTACTCCTGAATTTAATATTCATATGTGGCCCTGTAGGATGAGCACTGAACCATAAGGTCGTTTTGAACCAGTGCATACTTGCAATTTTATACCCTTAACCGTAGTGGTTACGAATCGGGCTGCGAACCTTAAGGTCAGCGGTTCGAAACTACCAGCTGCTCAGCGGGAGAAAGATGAGGCTTTCTACTCACGTAAAGATTTACACCTTCGGAAACCCTATACAGGGTCGCTATGGGTCGGAACCGACTCGATGGCACATAACAACAAAACAACAACCAATCATGTATCCACCAATCCCTGCTAAACTCCTGCTTTAGGATAACTCTCCTCTGATTCCCCTGATTGCTCTTCAACCAACAATAATATGAGGGTAAGTAAAAGGGTATTGTAAAATTATAGACACCTTTATTAAAAGAAAATATGAAGTTACTGTTTCTTGACATATCTATATACACTTTTGAAAGTCCCGATTCCTTCTCTCTATCCCCAAAAAGTTCTGTGTTCTTTAGTTAACACCATGTCACAACAAAGGTTTGGGCATCCTTGATGCATTCAAATTATGTTTCTTTTAAATATTCTTTGAGTTTGAGGAACACAAAGAAATCTGAAGGGTTAAGATCAGGCCTGCAGATTGGGTAGGATAAGGTTTCCCATCACAATTCTTGTAGGACAACACTTACTACAATGGAAAAATGAGCAGGTGAATGCTCAGGATGCCCCTCCCCCCCAAAAAAAAATATATATATAGAAATAAAATGTCTGGTGTTTTCTCATCAAAGCAATTTTCAGTTTTCTTAAAACTTCTTACTAATAGGTTTCTGTGGTTTTACTGTGTTCTTTGAAAAAAATCTATAAAGATTACATCTCTGAAATCCTCCATCTAATCGTCATAACCTTCTAAGCTGACCTCTCTGATTTGAATTTAACTGGCCTAGCAGAGTTCTGGTGTGGTGCTGTAGGATAAAGCACTGGACCACAAGGTGGGTTTGATGTTTCAAACTCACCAGTAATTCCTTGGAAACATTGTACAGGGTCACTATCAGTCATAACCAACTTGACAGTAGTTAAGAGCAACAACAACCTGCAGATTCCCTCAGAAGGCACTATTTTAATTGGTCTTTTTATTTGAAAGTACCATAATGATACTAAATAGATGTATACTTTTGAAAGTATTTATTTCTAGCCATACATTGATCACAGTGACGTGTTTAAGCATGGACCATTGTTATTTTTTGTAATAAATTGATACAGTATTAACCTGAAACCTAGTAACGATACTTTTTTATTTACCCTTTTTTTGTAAGAATTAAGTTCCTGCTTTCACAGTATGCTTTCACAATGTAAGAATGTCTGATTCTGTGTTGTTCCTTGGAGAGGTCATCTTCACTTTGTGATTTTGGACATTATTTAGTCCTGACTATTCTGTGGACTTTCAATAAATCTCTTTTAATTTTATTTTTTCAGAGCATGCATTTTAATTCTGTGACACTTTTGAATCTTCTCTGTAAATGATATGTTTTTTCACTTCATCTTTAGTTTATTTCACCTCATAACTTAGAACAATCTTTCCTTTGCCTAATAACGTTTTCATCCTCAAGGCAAAGGTTATTCTTATGTAGACATTTGATTATTAAATGTGCCATGTCAGAATGATATCATTAAACAAAACAACAAAGATATCACTGAATGTTTTTAAAAACCTATATATGAGGAAAAAAAATTTAAACTAAACAATTGTTTGTTCATCTTTAAAGGATGTCCTTAGTAAGAGCTAAACAAAGATAAACCACAGATTGGGTATGTCAGTGATTGTCCAATTTTATCATTGAGAGGTGAAATCTAATTCCCCTTGCATATAATCTGAGACTTTTTAGACTGAGTCATACCAAAGCTTGCAATTTATGCCTGGATGTTCTTGGAGCTATCAGGCATCAGGTAAGAAATCTAGCTTCTGTAGGGACTGTATGAGAGGCTCTGGGACTTCATGGAGAAAAAGAAAGACCCATTCATCCTTCCCTGATCATACTTACCAGACATAGTATCTTGGATTCTCCCAACAGCAAACTAAATCATTATGTTAACTTTATAGTATATTGTAAGTATTAGAAATTTCTCTAAGAATGGGTTTTGAAATCCAAACTAGAGATCTACATAATTTTTTTTTTTTAAAAAAGAACCTGTCTTGAAATTAGTTAGTATAGTCAATCTGCAATGAAAGAGCAACAATGTTTAAAACGAAAATAGTTATTGCAAAACTCCAAATTTACAAACAACACAAATATGTTTGACAGATGTATGTATGTATATAAGTGTGTATGTATATAGCTTATTTTATGGATGTTTGTGTAATATATGTATATATGTATGAATTATTCAATATTTTTATTTATTTAAATTAATTAGTGAGTAAATTTAAAACTCATTCTTCTTTAGTTTTAGGTTAGCTGAAACTGCAAACAGGTTTTTCATGTTCTTTCGGTTTTAATTTTTATGAATGTCTCTGTCAGTTATATAACAGAATATGCTGCCCTAAACTCTGAGGTTCCAACTGTTAAGCATTGAAAATGAAGAATAAGGAACAGCAGTCAGTGCCTAGGCAAAGCCTCTCATATCCTGAGGACATTAATGCTTCTTTTTGGTTTTGTTTTGGATACACACACCTACAGAAACACAGGCAGCCATTGTAGTCTATTGCTAAGAAAGACTTAATTCAATAGTAAGAAGTTTCATGGGGAAACCAAAAGAGAATAAAGGGAAATTATTTATGCTAAATATGTTCAGTACAAAAGTACAAATCAAAATTGAATTTAAATGATGCTAACAGCCACCTAGCAAAGTAGCAAAATACTTTTCATACCACCATCTATATATTTACTCTCCCTTTTCAATCCTGTATCATCTTTAATGTTCAAAATAATGAAAAAAGCAAACAAATCTACTTTTGCAGTTGAAAAAATTAATTTGGAACTGCTTCATATATTTTCCTTGTACTTATAATGAAAATTCCAAATAAATTAAGTATAAAACATCACATTATTTTTTCTTTAAGATTTAAGAATTTCTGACAATCATTTCTGTGAAATTATCAAACAGATCTGACATTTACATGTCCCACTGAAAGTTATTTAGTTCTTCTATACTATACAAAATAAAAATTTTGAAGTCAATCTGTTTGGTTCCTGAATGTGATAAATTTATGAGTTTTAAACACAAGTCATTAGAAAAATCCAAATACTATTACAATAGAGGGGACATTTGAGGGATACAAGTTGAAATAAAAGGAAGACTATGAATTCAAATTTCAGGACTAAATAATTCTGAAGCAAAGATCAAGTACTTTGTTGTTGTTGTTCATTGCTGTCTGGTTGGCTCTGACTTCTAACAGCCATATGTATGTCAGAACACAATGTAACCTGGCCGTGTGCCATCTTCATGATCATTGCTGTGTTTGAGTCTGCTGGGCAGAACAATGTGTCTATTCATATCATGTAGGACCTCCCTTGCCTTCACCTATTCCCCACTTTACCAATCATGATGCCATTTTCTAGCAATTTATTTTTCCTGATGTGGCTCTGTAATATAACAACCAGACTGCTAACTGAAAAATCAACAATTCAAACCCACAATCCACTCTTCAGAATCAACAAACTGATGCAACACTGGAGATACCAATTCATACCAAGAAATTTGAGGACAACTACCTGGACAACTGAATGGAAGAGATCCATATTAGTTCCCATTCCAAAGAAAGATGCCCTAATTGAATACAGAAATCATTGAATAATATCATTTCTGAATAGAATTTAAAGACTGCAACAATATATTTACTGAGAAATTCCAGAGGTTCAAGCCTGATTCAGACATGCATGTGGGATATCACTGAGATATCACAGCTAATGTCAGATGGATCTTGGCTCGAAGAAGGAAATACCAGAAAGATGTTTACCTGTGCCTTATTAACCATGCAAATCTTTTTTTTTTTTTTTTTTGAGTGTGTGGGTCATGTCAAGCTATGGATGACATTGTAAATAGTGGGTATTCCATAACACTTATTTGTGCTCATGAGGAACTTATGCATAAACCAAGATACATTTATTTGAATAGAATAAGAGGATCCTGAATGATTTAAAATCAGGAATGATGTGTTGTATTCTTTCACCATACTTATTCAATATGTACGCTGAACAAATAATTTGAGAAGTAGAATGTAGAATCAGGATTGGAAGAAGACTCATAAACAACCTGTGGATGCTGATGATATAACCTTGCTTACTGAAAGTAAAAATGACTTAAAATTTTTACAGATTAGGTAAGAGACCTGCATCTTGGGTGTGATGGAGTGAGTGAAGGATCAGAGCAGCACTCCCACTGCAGATGTCTGACCCATCCTCTGAGATAAAGGTGTGGATATTCCTTTTTTTTCTCTGTTCATTGGTCTCTTGCTGTCTCTGCACCACCATTCGTGTGACTAGAAGGGGTGCCTCAGTGAGTGGACATTCCCCACACCCCCAGAGGATTCTACTATGCATGCGCACAGATCTGCTCAGCAGAATCTAAGAAGCAGAAAGATTCTACTTAAAAACCAAATGGCAGTGCAAAACAGATACATCCAGCCCTAATCTGTTTATCACTAAGAAAAAGGCCTGTGGAGTGTGAGAGAGACAGACTAAAAAGTAAACAGGCCAAAAATTAAAACCTGAGTTACATCATAAGGACCAATAGTGACATCTTGAAATGTCCCTAGCAGCCTTGAGTCATACTCATATTTTGCTGTAATTTTTTTTTTCTGTTTTCTGAACTTATAGAGTATAGTATCCAAACTGCCAACCAGATTTTGTTGTTGTTGTTATTGCTGTTTTGTTTCTTGGTCCTCTTTATACCTTTAGGGAGCTCTTTCTCTCCCTATGTTACTCAAGAAGAGACAGCAATTGCATTTATATAGTCAAGCTATAATCACACCCTATAAAATCCCACCATCCCGGCAAAAGCCAATACCAGATGCTGTACACCAGATAGGCAGCCAACACCTGCTATAGTTATTCTGAGTTGAGTGATTAAAAAAGTGAAAAAGGAAGCACATATGATTACAACTACCTGAAGGCAATTAGACAGCATAGTAAGACATCAACATACATTCTTCTAATTATTGAAATCACAGCTAACTATTGAAGATGCCCAAGAAGCAGCTGATCATATCAGCACATGTACAAAAGCAAAAGAGCATGACTGAGACAAATGAGTAGGAGGTACACACAGACTTCACACTGAAAAGCAGGCAGCTTTGGAAATTTCTGAGAAGGAATTCAGGAAAATGATATTGAGATGCATCCAAACAGTCTATAGAGGGTTTGGAAAAGATAAGGAAAAAGTCAGGAAACCACTACAGGAAAGTTAAAATAAGATAGATAGAGCACTAGAAACAAAAACCTACAAAAAGAAGTCCAAATGATTAATAGAAGAATATCAGAAATGCACAATACACTGAAAGTGCAAAGGAGTAGAATTGAAAAGATAGAAGCCAGAACCAGTGAGCTGGTAGACTGCTAAGATAGAAGAGCAAGCAGAAAAAAGGATAAAAATATCTAAATTCTAAGATTCATGCTGGACTACATGAAGAGGAATAACTTAAGAACTATTAGCATTCCGGAACAGGAAGAATCACACAAAACCACAGAAAATATAGCTGAAGAGCTTTTGGAAGAAAAATTCCTTAACATCCTGAAAATTAAAAGATAAGCACTCAGGAAGCTAAAGGAATTCCAGGAAGGATAGACAACAAAAGAAAATCACCAAGACATATCATAATCAAGCTCTCCAACATCAAAGACAAGGAGAGAATCCTGAAGGCAGCTAGGGAAAAGAGAAGTGTTACTTAAAAAGACAAGTACATCAGATTAAACTCTGACTTCTGAGCAGAAACCAAACAGGCAAGATGTTAATGGGGAAACATATATAAAACCCTAAAAGAAAAAAAGATGGCAACCAAGAGTAATCTACCAGGCAAAATTGTTACTCAAATACAAAACATTCCAGGATAAAAACAAGGTAAGAGATTTTCTCAAGGCCAACTGAGCACTTCAAAACATCCTAAATGGAGTTCTTTGGAATGAAAACCAACAAGAACAGACAACAACCAGAGATGGATAGACATGGCAACACCATCCGAAACTTAGTCAACACATGGCAGAGTTCAGAACAGAACAAAATTACGACAATGAATTCAGAGGATTTGTGAGGCCAATCAAAGATCCAAATAATAACAAAGTCAAAGCAGGGAAAATTATAGCAACAGAGATCCAGATGGTGAGCAGGTCAGGTAAATTGCAGGATATGATAGACTTTCTTAAATGAAGAGAAAAGTTAGTAGACTATAGGGTAA
>NW_006408771.1:2968585-2969971 GCF_000296735.1 Chrysochloris asiatica | reverse complement strand
CAATAACAGCAAAGATGAAAAATGGAGAAGACAATAAATGCTGGCGGGGATGTGGAGAGACTGGGACACTCCTGCATTGCTGGTGGGACTGCACAATGGTCCAACCTCTCTGGAAAACAATATGGCATTTCCTCAGAAGGTTGAAAATAGAAATACCTTATGATCCAGACATTCTTCTACTTAGTATTTACCCACAAAAAAACAAGCCACAACATGAGAAGATATATGCACACCCATGTTTATAGCAGCACTATTTACAATTGCAAAAAGATGGAGACAGCCAAAGTGCCCAACAACTGAAGAATGGATAAACTAATTGTGGTATATACACACAATGGAATATTATGCTACATTGAAGAATAACAAGGAAGCGGCAAGCCACCACATAACATGGATGAACCTGGAGGACATTATGCTGAGTTAAATTAGTCCGTTACCAAAAGAGAAATACTGCATGGGAATACTACTGGAAAAGACTAAGAAAAGGAAATTATACTATAGGGGGTAGGGGAAAGTCTCTGTTGGTTGCTGGGAAGTTGGTAATGGGTGGGGGGAAGCAGGGAGGGTGGAGCACAGGGCGGGGATTGGATGCAGGAGAGCTTGGGTGCTTGGGAGGGGCTAATATACAGGGAGGGAGAGGGACATGGAGAAACAGGGCAGAAGGGAGAACAATTGGGATTGGGCATGTTTGAACGGGCCAAATGGGACAGAGATAAAGGACGATATATGCACAGCCTTGGAACAGCAGGGCTCTGAGATACAGGGATTGAGTCATGGTTGGAATGGGGGGGAATCGTGTTAAGATGCTTGGCTGTTTTTCAAATCTTGGTTTTCCTTGCATTATAATATAAAGTAGACACTGGAGGGGGAGAGAAAGGAATAGTCAGAAACATAACAATAGAAGGCTTGTAAGTCCGTCTTCTGCCTATAACTGATTGAAATACCTAAATTGGGGCTACAGCGTACCCAGTAAACGAGGCTTCTTGCGGAGCTTTTGCAATACATAAAACTATAGGTAGAAACCCGAACCACATCCAGATCTCCAGAGAGGAGAGATCTCCACTTGAAAGGACAAGCAGACCAGCTTGGAGTGGCTAGAAGAACAAAAGATACTTCTTGAAAGAAAGACCTACAGGAAAAATACAAAACAATAGAGGCAGATGAACTGTTACTACAAGAACAAACAAATTGCTTCCCTAGGAAACATCAAGACAAGTGGTCGTGTCCTCTCAACTCAAACCCCCTTCCAAGACTAAGACTCCGTGGAAATTCACGCTCTGATTGGTGACCAAATGCATCACAAATAGGGGGAAGAGGAGTAAAAGTAGCAATGAAGCGGCAAGCTAAGCCTTACAATGTTCAGTGGGCTTCTGTGGACCCAGTTGG
>NW_006408771.1:2957162-2967680 GCF_000296735.1 Chrysochloris asiatica | reverse complement strand
AACCATGGCAATGAAATGATATCCAATAGAATGAATGTAAAACTAAAGTTCTCTCATGTAAACATGTAAACTATCATATAATTCATAATAAAACATTTAAAAAATATATCATGGCTAGGATCAGGCACCTTAGTCTTCAACATAATGTCTTTAAAGAGATAATTTACAACAGATTTTGCTCAATGCAATACACTGTTTGATTTCCTGATTGTTTTTTCCATGGGCTTTGATTATATATCCTAGTAAAATAAATTCCTTGACATCTTCAATGTTTTCTTCAGGTATCATGATGTTGCTTATTAGTCCAGATATGAGGAAATATCATTTGGAAATTTGATTATTCCTGATATTATGAGTTGCCATGAGATGAATGGTGCTACTATTTCTTAGATCCTATTGGCCTTCAGATGGCAGATAGTAGGCATAAGGAGAAAGCAACTTTACATTTTCACAAAAGTATTAAGAAGAAAAATAGGGTTTGACCTCACATCTGACTTAAAAAATTTGTGAAACAAAAAAAATGAATGAATTAAAATGTAGACACTGTTATTTTTTTTTTTTTGTTTTCCTTAGTAACTTCTTAAAATAAATCAGTCAAAAATTAAAAACAAAAATGGACATGGTTTGTGAATAATGGAAACGATATTCTCTGTGGGATCATTTCAATCAGCACAAAGACATAGTCTAAATGCATACATATTTGCATATGTATTGTTGTTGTTATTATTATTGTTGTTAAGTGCTGTCAAGTCAGTTCCAACCCATATTGACTCTACATAGGGTTTATGAGGAGCAGCTGGTGAGTTTGAACTGCTGACCTTGCAGGTCAAATGGATTTGTAGTCTGGCACATTAACCCACAGCACCACACCAGGACTCCTTTGTTATTATTAGGTGCAGTCAAATCAGTTCCAAAACATAGCAAACATATGCATAATAGAACAAAGCACTACCTGGTCCTGTGCCATTCATAAAATTATTGCTATGTTTAAGCCCATTATTATAGACACTGTGTCAATCTTCCTGAGGGTTTTCTCTTTTGTCATTGACCTAGTATGATGTTCTCCAGGAAATGGTCCCTCCTGATAACAAGTCCAAAGTAAGTGAGGTGAAGGCTCAACATACTTTTTTCTAAGGAGCAGTCTGCTATACATTTCCTAAGACAGATTTGTTCGTTCTTCCAGTTATTGTTTTTATCAAGTGATTTTGAGTCAGCTCCAATTTATAGCAACCTTATGCACAACAGAACAGAAAACTAGATCCTGGGTCACTCTCACATATGTTCTTATGGTTGAAACTATTGTTGTGGTTCTGTATCAAGCCATCTCATTTAGGGTCTTCTTTTTTGATGACTGTGTACTTCACCAAGTTTAATGTACTTTTCTAGGGATTGATGACTTCTGATAACCTGTTCAAAGTACATGAGATAAAGTCTAGCCATCCTAGCTTCCAAGGGGCATCTGGTTGTACTTGTTCAAGACAATGTTGTCTGTTCTGATAGTCCATGGTGATTTGCTCATATGCAAATTCAGGCTAAAGCTGAAGAAAATTAAAACAAATCCATGAGGGCAAAAATATGACTTTGAACCTATCCCACCTGAATTTAGAGGTCATCTCATACACAGATTTGATATACTGGACACTAAAGATCAAGACCAGAAGAGTTGTGTGTATGATGCCATGTTAATCACATCATACCAGAAGAAAGCACAAAGTCATTAAGAAGACATGAAAGAAGGAAAAGACAAAAACAGATGTTTTTCAGAAGAGACTCTGAAACTTGCTCTCCAGCATAGATATGATAAAGAAAATGGAAGAAATGAGGAAGTAAAAGAGCTGAACAGAACATTTCATAGGTCAGCTCGAGAAAACACAGTTAAATATTATAATGAAAGGTGAAAAGACCTGGAGTGAGAAAATCAAAAGGGAAGAATTCAATCAGCATTTCTCAATGTTAGGGAACTAAAGAAAAAAAATCCAAGCCTCAACTTGCAGTATTGAATCATTCTATTGGTAAAATATTGAATAAGGCAGAAAGCATCCAAAAAAAAGATGGAAGGAATAGACAGAGTCACTGTACCAAAAAGAAATTGTCAGTGTTCAACTATTTCAAGAGGTAACATGTGTTCAAGAGCCAATGATACTGAAGGAAGAAATCCAGTGTGCACTGATGGTGTTGGCAAAGAACAAGACTACAGGAATTGATGGAATATAAATTGAAATCTTTCAATAAAGTGAGGCAGTACTGGAGGCACTCAATCATCTATGCAAAGAAATTTGGAAGACAGCTACATGAGAAACCAGTTGGAAGAGATCCATATTTGTGTCTATTCCAAAGAGAGGTGGCCCAACAGAATATGGAAATCATTAGACAATATCATAATATCATATGCAAGTACATTTTTGCTAAATATAATTAAAAGGCAGCTGCAACAGTACATTGACAGGGAACTGCCAGAGATACAAGAAAAATTTAGATGATGACTTGGAATTAGGAATATCGTCGCTGACATCTGATGAATCTTGGCTAAAAGCAGAGAATACAAGGAATATGTTTACCTTTGCTTAATAATTTCTACAAAAAGGGTTTAAACTGTGTAGATTTATGAAAAGTTATGCACAACATTGTAGAGAATAAGTATTCTGGAACATTTAATTGTGCTCATGAGAAAACTAAATAGACCAAGAGATAGGTATTAGAAAAGAATGGCTTCAAATTAGGAAAGGTTTGTGCCAGGGATGTATTTTTTCACCATAATTATTCAATCTGCATACTGAGCAAATAATTTGAAAAACTGGATTATATGAAGAAGAGCTTGGTATCACGATTGGAGGAAGACTCAATAACAACCTAAAATATGCAGATGATATAAACTTGCTTTCTGAAAACCAAAGGATTTTAAATACTTACTGATGAAGATCACAGACAACAGCATTTATTATGGGTTGCAACTCAATGTACAAAAAACAAAAATCCTCACCACTGGGCCAATAAGTAACATGATAAATGGAGAAAAGATTTAAGTTATCAAAGATTTAATTTTGCTCAGATCAACTATCAGCATTTGTGGCAGCAGCAGCCAAGAAATCAAACAACATATTGCGTTGGGCAAATCTGTTGCATAAGACAACTTTAAAGCGTTTAATTGCAAACATGTCATTATTAGGACTAAGGACCATCATATGAAGAAATGTTGTCAATCATTAGCTATTGTTGCTGTTGCTAAGTGCCATCAAGTCAGTTCACACATGTAGCAATCCTATATATGGTTTTAATAGAGAGGATGGTGGGTTTGAATCACCAGCTTTGTGGTTAGAATTCTAGTGTTTATCATACAGTACTACACCAGCATTATATATTGTGGTGACTGGTGGCTATGTGCCATGAAGTATGTTCTGACTCATAGCGACTCTACATAGGGTTTCTGAGGCTGTAAATCTTTACAGGAGCAGAAAACTTCATCTTTTCCCCATGGAACTGCTATTAATTTGAACTGAAGCTGACTATGAGGTTAGCAGCCTAACTCATAACCACTACACTATCGAAATAAAAATGAGATATAATCCAACTGCAGCATCAATAGCAGAGTTCAAAAAACCCCAGAAAACATCAAATATTGGTAAAAATGTGAAGAGACTGGAACCATCATACACTGTTGGTGGGACTATAAATTAGTGCAAAAGCCATGGAAAACAGTAAGATATTTTCTCAAAGAAGTTAAAAATAGAAATGCCATATGATCCTGAAATCCCTCCACTATATATACTAGGTATATATCCTAGAGAATTAAGAGTTGTGACATGAATAGATGTATGCATTGCAGCAATAATTACAATAGGAAAAAGATAGTGACACCTAAATACCCATCAATGGAAGAATTAATAAACAAACATTGGTACATACACACAATGGAATACTATGCAATGTTGAAGAGTAAAAATGAGTCTGTGAAATACCTCATAACATGGATGAACCTGGAGGATGTTATGCTGAGCAAAACTAGTCAATCACAAAAAGACAAATCTTGGATGAGATCACCATTGTAAAAAGGCACAAAAGGATTTTTCCACTAAAAGAAACATTCTTTGATGGCTACCAGAAGTGGTAGGGAAGAGACATTCACTGACTAGAAGGTAGACACATGTTAACTTGAGTGACAGGGAAGGCAATATACAAAAAAGCGAAGGTTGGCAGAATGATGAAGGAAGGGGAGGACAAGGAGAGGAGGGCAAAAGTTAGAGGGAACAGAGGTAAATACTGTTATATACACAATCCTGCAATAACAGTGACCTACAGTTAGATTCATGGATAGGTACACAGACTGAATGGGTGTGGGAAGGAGAGAGGGAGTGTATCCACAAATATGTAAAGGTTTTATAGAGGTTATTTGCATATTGGTATTTACCTTTGCTGCTCACATGTTCATGAATGTGGTGGTAACATTTTACAGGAGATAAAATTACAAAAACCTTCTTTGGCATTACAAAACACCTTGAGGGAATTTCTGGGCTTGGGGGCAAACAACAATAGTCTCAAGGAGGTACACCATGGTCAGTTGACATAACATAGTCCACAAAGATAATGTTGTACATCCTATATTGGTGAGTGGCAAATGGGATGTTACAAGTTCATGAGCAGCCATCTCAGGTACAACTACTGGTCCCTCCTGTCCAGAGGAAAGAAGAGTGATAAACATTGAAGACACTTGGAAACAGGTACACTAATGAATCCTGGGACCATTAATCTCCTAGAACCTGAGACTATAACATACCTGGCTGTGTGGTGCTGTGGGATAAAGCCCTGGACTACAAGGTTAGTTTGAATACAAGGTTGCTGGTTTAAACTCACTAGTCACTCCTTGGAACTCACTAGTCACTCCTTGGAAGTCCTATGTGGGATGGCTATGAGTCAGAATCTACACAACAGCACTAAATGACAACAACAACCACTAACAACTGCTCTTAAAGGGATCAAATTTAAAGGTTCTGAATATAGTGGAAGAAAATATGGAACAAAACTCAAAATTATGAGGTGTGGGGCTTAATTGCAGATTAGGGAAAAGCACAGTGAAGACCTCCAACAGTAATAACATAGAATACCAGATGAAGCAGTTTCCAGTGACAGTCCCAGAACTCGAAACTACATATAAAGGAATATTTAGAAAGATCAAAAGGTTACTGCTAGTGAAATTTATAGCAGAAGCAAGAAAAGTGGTGTTTTCTGATCTGTGGCTGCCAGCAGATACCCTAGCAGCCATCTTGGGTGTGGGGAGCAGGAACAGGATCAGAGGAGCACTCCTACCACAGAGGTCTGACTGATCATTAGAGTTAAAGGTGTGAACTTTTTTTCTTGTTCATTGATCTCTCACTGTAAAAAAAGATAAAAGAAGATCAGGCTTATTGGTTTTATACACTACTGGGGACTCCAAGCTATACAGGGAGGATAGCACAATAGTGAAATACATACACTGTAGGATAATTAGCCATCTGAGATCAAAAGGGCAGTAGTTACCAAAGGCAACATTTAGAAACTTAGGGAAAGGAAGAATTGAAACCACCCACATAAGAAGTGGGATTCGTGGTGTTACATGGAGGGGATTGCAATCAGTGAGATGAAAAAAAACAATGTGTATGATTTGTTGAAATTAACCTGATTATCTGTTCCATATATCCCCCAAGCCACTCACCAATGTAGGATGTACAACATTATCTTTGTGGACTATGTTATGTCAACTGACCATGGTGTACCTCCTTGAGACTATTGTTGTTTGTCCCCAAGCCCAAATCATAACCAAAAATTTTAAAATGATACTTATGAAAATAGAAGAAATTAATAAAATATGTAAGTACCAGAGGAATATTGTTGCTATTTGTTCTGACTCATAATGAACCTATATATAGGGTTTCCAAGGAGTAGCTGGTAGGTTTGAACTGTCAAACTTGTGCTTTGCAGTGCACTGCTGATCCTACAGCACCAAACCAGGATCCTCAAAGGAATGTAGAGATATTCAAATCTACTATTCCGAATGTACTATTAAATATGAATAGAAGCATGTTCATTATATGTTGTTAGGTGCCACTGAGTTGGTACTGACTCATATCGACCCTATGCACAGCAGAAATGAAACACTGTCTGGTTCTGGGCCAACCTCACAATTGTTGCCATGCTTGAGCCCATTGATGCTGCCACTTTGCCAATCCATCTCACTGGTGGTCTTCCTCTTTTTCTCTGACCCTTCACCTTACCAAACATGATACCCTTCTCCAGCAATTGGTCCCTCCTGACAATATGTCTCAAGTATGAAAGATGAAGTTTGGCCATCCTGGCCTCCAAAGAGTGCTCTGGATACACTTCTTCCAACACAGATCTGTTGGTTCTTTTGGCAGCCCATGGTACTTTCAATATTGTCCAACACCGTAACTCAAAAGCATCAATTCTTCTGTGATCTTCCTTATTCATTGTCCAGCTTTCACATGCATAAGAGTTTATTGAAAATACCATGCCTTGGGTCAGGTACACCTTAGTCCTCAAGTTGACATCTTTGCTCTTTAACAATTTAAAAAGGTCTTGTGTGGCAGATTTGATTGTTACTCCAGAAAAAAATGTAGTTAAAAATATAGGATTAGAAGATATGTTACTTGGTGCAGATGAAAAGTGCAAAATAAAAGATTTTGACCTTTTCATAGCTTTAAATCCTGCAGACAAAGAATTTAGTATCTCACTCCAGGCATACTAAAAGCAGAGATTTATAAGATAAGATAAGGCCTGATTCAATCATTTCTCCCAAGTAGCTCTCTACTAAGAAGGAGTCAAAACAATACAAAGAATTTCACAAGGAGCATTTCTCTCATTTATAGTTCAAAATGAAATATATATATATATATATATATATATATGTTGTTGTTGTTGTATGTGCCGTGGAGTCGGTTCCGACTCATAGCGACCCTGTACAGGGTTTCCGAGGCTGTAAATCTTTACGTGAGCAGAAAGCCTCATCTTTCTCCCGTGGAACAGCTGGTAGTTTCGAACTGCTGACCTTGTGGTTCGCAGCCTGATTCATAACCACTACGCTACCAGAGGTCAGTAGTTCGAAACTACCAGCTGTTCCGCAGGAGAAAGATGAGGCTTTCTGCTCACGTAAAGATATGTATATGTATACCTATACATGTATGTATGTATGTATATATATACACACATACATATATATATTCAAGAGGCACCGTTCTCTAAAAGCATCAAAATTGTTAGTTTTAATGTTTTCCAAATTAAGCAGGTTTTTTTTTCCATACACAGTTCTTAGATTTTAAGTTTTCCTTTCTGCCTCAATTAACTGTGTGGTGTTGCCATTCTTAACATTTTATCTTTCTATTTGCTGACAACTGATGTGTTGTTGTTTTTCTAGTTCACTATATCAGAACCTCAAATAAAATGATTTTGATGTATCTAGCAGGAAAAAAGTATAGAATATTACATTTTTACCTCTATAAGAAAATCCATTGGATCATTTTCAATATCATATTGCATATACTTAGTACCAAAGTTCAAGTATATATATATATTCTGCTCCTTCATTCAAATTTCTATTTAGCAAAAACTGTGATGTTGCAAATATATTATGTTAGTTTGTCCTCAGGCAAATGAGAATTTCTTTTATTTTAAAAAAACAATCAGAGATTCTGAATTATTTTACAGCCCTTATGACACTGTTAACTCAATCTTCACTGTCATAAATTTAAAATCTAATCTAGTTCCATATCTCCATTTTCCAACAAAACATCCCTGCTTGGATATCTTGTTAAAATAATAAAACTTGACATGTCAAAACATGAATGTTTATTTTTTACCCACTTCTCTAAGTTTGCACATTCTCAGTACTGTGGAAAATAAGATCACAGACTCCAAAATCAAAATAATTTACTGATAATTGAATTTATCTTTCAAAAAATCTATCTTATTTTACTTTTTATTATTCAGAATATAAACAGCAAAACACACAGCAACTCAACAATTTCTACATGTAAAATTCATTTTCATTGATTGCATTCTTCAAGCTTTTCAATCATCCTCACTCCCTTTTTAACTCATTTTCCCCTAAGTTTCCTACTACTTGCTAAATTTCCAAACTTAATTAAGGACATTTCTTATGCTTTATGTACTGAGGGCACATGTTTCATATCTAACTCTATTAAAAGAGAGTCATTGATTGTCACCAAACACAACAAATCAAAAAGCTCTCTGTGTTAAATGTATCCAGCCATTGATTTCCTGGTGTTTGCTTATGTTTCGAGTTTGAATGCATATTTATGTATCTAGTGGTAATATGGATTTTCAAAAGTAATTTAAAAAAAAAATCATGTTTTCTGATACACATTACAAAGTATTTTCTACACACATTTTAAAATACATCTTTAATAGTTTTACATGTTATTTTATACATGTAGTTCCATGACTGCATATTATTACTTCTATTAAGGTTGTACAATATTTGTTGACTTAAGTACTAATAACATGTTTATTAAATAAGTGGTTCTTGGCCTGCTTGATCCATTTCAATAAGACTGACTTTTGCAGTTGATACAAATTGGACTCCAACATCAGCAAGCTATTTTCAAGCTATTTTCCTCAGTGGGAATTTGGAAGACAGGAGAATTACAAACAGTATTTCTTCCTTGTTTTTCTGTCTCAGGTAACATCTCTGGCAACTGCTGTTTTCCTTTGAGGCAGACGCTGCATTCATTTAAAAAAAAAAAGTCCACCATAGTTCTAGCTCCTACTGAATGATCAGGGCCTCTGGTTAAAAAAATCAGTTACCTCTAGTAAAAATCATGGCAATCACATTTGTGTAAACTGCAAGTATGTGGGAATCAAACTATTCCTCAGGATTTTCAGATCACAAGGTCTTTCTTCAGAAGCATCTCTGGATGGTCTTGAATCTCCAGACTTTTTATTAGCAGCTGAACACATTAACTGCTTGCACAACCCAGGAACTATGGGATCTGAAGACCTCTTTCTTTTGTCCATCTAGCTGAGAGTATGGAAGCTTTGTGCTCATGTCAAATTTATAAATCTCTGATTGAATTCCCAGATCTATCACCTGTACAGACAGTTGTCTATATAAAATTTCCTCAGTTTTGCTTGTTGGATCTGATAATGATGACTTATCCTGTAACTACATGTTGGCACACCTTGCTGTTATGCTGTATATAAACTAATACAAGTTAATTGCTTGGTCAAAAATTGTGATTTTGATACATATTGCTAAGACATCTAGAAATTTTGAATTCATTGAAAAGACTTAAAAGTATGCTTTAAGAATCCATTCACAGAGAAAATAATACTAACATGCTTTACTGTCTTATGAATATTTGTTTCCCTTGCCTACTATTGTAAAATAGATACTTGAGTGGGATAGAAAGCAGTGTCAGAAAACATGATTACAGAAAGCTTGTAAGTCCTTCTTCAGCCTGTAACTAATTGGAATATCTTAAAGCGGTTCTAGAACTTGCCCAGTGAAAATAGGCCCCTTGCGGCATCTTTGCATCGTATAGAACCTTACCTGGAATCCTGAGCCCCATCCAGAACGTTCTGTGGTGGGACATTCCCAGTGGAAAGGCCAAGTAGACCAGCCTGGAACAGCAAGAGTGACATAAGATATATCTTCAAAGAAAGATCATCAGGAAAACCCCAGAACAAAACCAGCAGTATGATTGGCTACTACAAGAATAAGCAAGTTGTTCACCAGGAAGCCATCAAAGCAAGCAATCAAGTCCCTTCAGGACAACCACCCCTCTAAGACAAACTCAAAGGGAACAAATAAGTAGGCATGTAAGCTTGTTGGCAATCACACTGGTCTACTGGTGAGTGAAAGAGGGGAAAGGCAGCAATGAAGAAATGGGCTGAGTTCAACCATGTTCCATAGACTCCCATTGACTTGGAGATGAGAAAGAGAAAAAGAAGGGCTTGTTGGTCCAAAGTGTGGTGAGAGCTGGGGACACCTTGCAATTCACCGCCTGATTTGTAACCACTATGTTACCAGAACTTAGACATTGGCTACCTTAAATGAGGAGGCGATAAAGGCATGTAGTGACTGGTTTACAAGGTTTCAAGCGGGAGTTTACTTTAAGAGTATGTGGGGGAAGATAGAGTCCATACTGAATAGTTTTCATCTTGTTTAGATGGGTCTGATAAAAAGAGATGGGGATAAGATTCTTATGATTTAATTGTGAGTAACTGTTATCATTACTAATTGCAACTGTCACAATTGTAAAGGTAGATGTTTTGTAACAAAAACAGGGGAGTAGTTAATTTTACAGTCCCGAAAAGGACCATTAAGGGAGAAGAGCACAAGCAATATTTAGGACCTATCCAGAGAACCAGCAACACCAGAGATGGAGGCAGAGATAGGGACATGGGAGAGGGAGCAGCTGAGGACTTTAGATTCATGGAAAGAGAGGGATTGAGAGCTGGAGACCAGGAGGCAGGCTTGCAGAATGTGCCCTTTGATAAGTGTTTTTTTTT
>NW_006408771.1:2945830-2956847 GCF_000296735.1 Chrysochloris asiatica | reverse complement strand
CATGAATTCTTTAATCATCATTAAAATATAAACACATTTCCATTTAATAGTTAAAATATATTATTTATGATTTGCTTCATATGTGTTTCTTGATTACTATGGGGGGTGTCTTTATTAGATACTTAAGGTTTTTAATCTATTTTGGCACATTTATTAACCTTAATTAAATGGTCACAGCATGTATCATAATCATATCATGAATACTTTCTCTCATATTAGAGAGTAAGTATCTTTCCTGAGCCTACCAGAGAAGTCTAGTGTGCCATTGTAGAAAAGCGCTGGACAGCAAGGTTGGTTTGAGCAACAAGGTTAGTGGTTCAGATTCACCAGCTGCTCTTCAGAAAAATTATACAGGTTTGCAATGAGTTGGAAGAGAATTTATGGCACTTAGCAACAACATGAATCCTATCAGGGTGATTTTAGTGTTTTCCTAATTAGTATTGCTAAGGATATCTCAAACACTTCATAAGCACCATAGTAAAATTAGCAATGAATCTTTAAAAAACAAATTATAATAGTTAAGAATTGAATTGTGTTCCCAAAATTATGTGTCAATTTCCCTGTGTCATGATTCTCAGTAATCTAGCAGTAATATAATGATACTTTATGATGTGATTTGATGGGACAAACCACTGAGTTGTAAAACAATTAAGGATAGAATTGCTATTATTATTAGGTGCCATCGAGTAGGTACCAAATCATAGATACACTATCACAACAGAACAAAACACTGCCTGATCCAATCCCCAACCAGCCTCACAATCATTGCTACATGGGAGCCAATTACTGCCACCACTGTGCCAATGCATTGCATTGGGATTTTCCTCTTTTTCCCCAATCCCCACTTTTCCAAACATGATCTCATTTTCCAGGGACTGGTCCCTCCTGATAATATATCCAACGTAGAGACAAAGTTTGGCCATCCTGGTTGCACCTCAATGACACCTAACAACAAAAACAACGTATTTGTGGAAAGATGAACAATGAGTAAGAAAGACCAGAGAAGAATTGATGCATTTGAATTACGGTGTTGGGGAAATTTTTGAAAGTACTGTGAAATTTCAGAAGCACAAATTTTTCTTGGAAGAAGTACATTCATCATGGTCCTTGAAAGCAAGGATGGCTAGACTTGGTCTCATATACTTAGAATACACTGAACATGTTATCAGCAGAGACCATTCACTAGAAAATGATGTTTTGTAAAGCAGAGGATGAGGGAAAAATAGGAAGGCACACAATGAGATCGGTTGGACACAGTGGTTGCAACAATGAGCTTAAACATAATAACAATTGTGAAGATGGCACTAGACCAAGCAGTGCTTCTTTCTATGGCATTTAGGGTTTCTGTAAGACTGATCTCATTGGAAGGCACCCAACAACACCAACCAAGTATGGAATGCCACGGATTGAATTCTGATCTCTAAAGCTTGTGCCAACTTTTTAGGACAATGAATTTCAGTAGTTTGGCAGTTATATAATGATTCTCCATAATGTGATTGGATGTGATAATGAAATCTGGCTTAAAGGATTAAGCATGGAATACAAAACACTTAATCCACTCACTGTTATGATGCAATGTAAGGAGAGTTCCCTGGGATGTGACCTTTTATTTTACATGAGATAAAAGGAAAGAGAAGTGAGTAGGGAGAAAGGGATTTATTACCAGCAAGGAGGAGATTCTGACTTTTGTGCTGAGATCAGGGGAAGATTGATGCCAAGTTACTGGAGATCTCCAAGAAATGTTGGGCCTACACATGATGAAAGGAGACAAGGACCTTCCTCTTAAACTATAAGCCCACAGAGAGAGAAGGCCTTCTAGAGGTGCCACAATGATTTCACATATTTTGCCTTTTATACCATGGGAGAATCAATCTGTTTCTTAAAACCATTTACTTGTGATATTTCTATTTCAACAGCACTGGATAACTAAAGCAATCCTAAAATGCAATGCATTTAATAAAGGGAAGAAAAAACACTACTCTGTTATGATATCATCATGTGTAGACTAAGGTGCATTATTTTATATTTTCTAGTATTCTCTGCTTTTAGCTAACATTCATTTGACATCAACAATGATGTTCCTCATTCGACATCTTTGTCTGAACCAAGCTTAAACCTCTGGAAGTTCTGTCAATGTACATTTGCAAAAGTTTTTGTGAATTGTCTTTTTTGCAGGATTGTCTTTAGCAAAATTTTACTTGACTGAGTTATTTTTGATGTTTTCTAATGACTTCTGCATTCCATTGAGTCATCTCTTTTGGAATCGGCACAAATATGGATCTTTTCCAATCAGTTGACCAGGTACTTGTCTTCCAAATTTCTTGGCTAGATAAGTGAGTGCCTCCAGTGTTTTCATCAGTTTGTTGAAAGATTTCAGTTGAAGAGTATAGATCATATTGCTTTTCTACCATCTCTTTCCACCAATGTAGTCAATTTGATTTCTGTGCATTCCATCTGGTGCGGTCCAATTTTCCTAGGTTCATACTTCATATATTCCATGTTCCAGTTATTAATGGATGTTTATGACTGCTTCTCTTCATTTTGAGTTATACCTCATCAGCAAATGAAGGTCGTTAAAACTACTCCACTTGTGTCAGTTCTTCACCAGTCATACTTTGAGTGCCTTCCAACCTTAGGCATTCATCTTCTGGCACTACATCTGACAATATTCTGGTGCTCTTCCTCATGTTTCAATAGCCAGTATCTGACAATGTTCCACTGCTATTCATATGGTTTTAAGTGACTAAATATTTTAAAGTAGCCTGTTCTCCTTCCTCCTAGTATGTCTTCCTCTGGAAACTCATCTGAAACCTGCCCACCGTGATTGACCTTGGTGGTATTCAAAATACCAGTGGCATAGTTTCCAGAATTACAACAACACCTAAGTCACCACAGTTACTGCAAACTGACAGATGAGTGGATATATATATATTCCAACTTTTTTCTCTGCCACAAATCTGAAAAACAAAGAACTGAGTTTTCCTTCAGAATACAGTATATCACAACCAATCATTCAGTCTGTCTGTCAGTAAATAATGGCATTGTCCTTGGTTAACGTGGCACAATCTACTTATAATGACTGGGGGAAAAAAACAAACAAATTCACTTTCACTGAGTCAATTCCAACTCATAGCAACCATATGTAAGGTTTCTGAGGCTATAAATATTTAAGGAAGCAGAAAGCCTTGTATTTCTCCCCATGAAGCAGCTGTTGGGTTTGAACTGTCAACTTTGAACTTAGCAGTTCAGCATTTATCTTGCAGTGCCACTAGGGCTACACTGCTCATAATGAGATGCTATTAAGTTGCTTGTCCAAGCTATTGCAGAGATGGGATGGAGGAAGTGCTTGATAACTTTATCTTCTCCTTATGAGATTCCCTAAGGAATTTATGCATGATTTTGCATTAGGTAAGAATCTTATTCTGGGTAACGGGTGTATTTTCAGTTTATGAAATAGATCTCAACAAACTTCCCTTTCCATGTTGTTTATGAGAAGTATTAATCAACTACATATATAAGAATACTGTAGACTATAAATAAGAGTGTTGAGCATTGTTCTTGGTTCAGTTTCATCTCCCTTTCTGGTTGGTTTGACCCATCTTTGGTGTATCGTTATGTGTTATATATTTAGACTAGCCTCTACTTGCTGAAAGAGATTCTGTTTATATCACTTAAATATGTATATTGTAGCTATACAATCAAGTTGTACACAATGGCCCAACATCTTTTATCACAAGAAATCTGGATCCTTGAGTTGATCATTAAATTTTCCTCTTATTTTCTACTCTCTCTTTTTTTTTTTTTTTAAGACAAGTAACTCAAATGTGCATACAGATTTTCTAGTTCTGTAATCCCATCTGTTTTTTATTCAGAAAAGGCTTCAGAAGAAAGGCCAGAGAAACAGAGTACCATAACAGAGAGACATAGAGCTTATTTAAGCTTGAATTGTAATAAAAATATTTTTAACTAAATAAAAATTACTGGTGAAATAGCTTACTAAAATATAACAAGAGTCAGAATTTTGCATCTGTTGACATATTCTTCCACCTGTGAATTTAAACCGGCTGTGTAATAAGCTAATCTTAGGAACTTATTCATGTGTTTGATCAAACATTATGCTTTAAACAAATGATGCTCTATAAACTGTTCTCCGGTGTATCATACACAGGGTAAGTTGACAATAATGATATAAATCGGTGATAGTTGAACTTTTTCTGTGAAGGCCAGATGATACAGCTTTTAGAATTTGTTGGCCATATGTTTCCTGTAGCTACTCATCTTTTATATTGTTGTTTGAAAGCAGTCACTGACAGTAAGCAAACAAATGCTTGTAGATATATCCTTATAGAACTTTATTCACAGGTGGTATGGATTGAACCCTCAGGTCATAGTTGGACAACTTGTAAGATAAAATATTGCTAGCAATGTTTGATAATTCTTCGTCTAATGTGTTAATTGGGGGATGATGCTGTTCTGTTTGCTAACTGCTATCAACCTTGTGGTTCAAACTACTTTGAGGTTGAGTTATCCCATGGTACTACAACAGGATAGTTGGGAAATAAAAAAAGCACAAAAATTAAAACAAAATAGATATCTAACCCCTAGTTAATAACATTGGTGTGAAAGCTTAAAATTTTTTAACATGCAAAAATGCAATTATGCTATATTTATGTGTGTATATATATATAAATAAATGGGATTGTACATACGCTGTCTGAATTTTTTTCTTTTTTTTTTCATTTATCATTATGTCTTGATTTAAGAAAGACTCAGAAATGCATTTTGAAAATGATTACCACATATATCCTTCACCCTTCTCCCAGTCCTGCGATAAGATCTCTATCATCATAACCATGACTATACTGACAACCAAAAGTTTGTGCTAGTATGCATCCCAAGCACAGGTTAGGAATATGAATTTTATAAATAATAGAAAAATACAAGGCAAAGTTGTTAGTGGGTCAGCATCAAATGTAGCTACAAACAATTTATTTCTGTAATTGTGAATGCTCAAAGATATGGAGTATAAAATTCCTAGCTTTCAGGTACTTAAAAAAAAAAAAAAAAGATAAAGACAGTGTTTTCTGGGACTTTTGTAACAACTCATCATCTTTTAAATGATAGTTATAGAAGTCATACGATTGCTCTATATGAATTATGAGGCTTTTAAAGCTGTATTTGTCATCTGTAGCATAGAGTATGTTGTTGTTGTTAGGTGCCTTAGAGTTGGTTGCAACCCATAATAACCTTGTTGTTGTTATGTGCCATGGCGTCGATTCCAACTCATAGAGACCCTGTACAGGGTTTCCGAGGCTGTAAATCTTTACAGGAGCAGAAAGCCTCATCTTTCTCCCGCAGAACAGCTGGTAGTTTCAAACTGCTGACCATGAGATTAACAGCCCGATTCGTAACCACTACGCTACCCGAGACACAAGAAAACAAAACACTGGCCTATCCTGACCATTCTCACAATCTCTGCTAAGCTTGGATCCATTGCTGCTGCCACTGTGCTAGTTCATTTCATTGGGGATCATCCTCTTTTTTGCTGACCCTCCACTTTAACAAGCATGATAGTCTCCAGGAGCTGATGCCTACTGTTAATAAGTCCAAAGTATGCGAGAGGCAGTCCAGTCATCCTGGTTTCAAAGGAGCATTTTGACTTTACTTCTTCCACCACAGTTCTGTTCTTCTAACAGTCAATGGTACTTTTAATATTCTTCTTCAACACCATAAATCAGTGGCATCAGTTCTTCTATGGTCTTCATTATTAATATTCCAATTTTCATGTGCACATGAGAAATACCATGATTTGGGTTGGGTACACCTTGGTCCAGAAACTGACATCTTTGCTTTTGAACACTTTTTAAAAAGTCTTGTGTAGTAGATGTGCCTAATGCAATATGTCATTTGGATTTCTTGACTGCTGCTTCCATGAGTGGTAATAGTGACTCCAAGTAAAATTAAATCTTTGATAACTTCAATCTTTTCTCCACTTATCATGATTTATTTATTGGTCTAGTGGTGAGGATTTTTGTTTTCTTTTCACTGAGGTGCAACCCATACAGGCTGTGGTCTTTGATTTTCACCACTAAATATTGTACACCTTCTTTGTTTTCAGAATGCTAAATTGTATCATATGCACATTGCAGGTTGTTAACAAATCTTCCTTCAATCCTAACCTCATGTTCTTCTTAATATAATCCAGTGTTTCAGATACTCAGTTTGCTCAGTGTACAGATTGAAAAAGCATGGTGAAAGGAAACAACCCTGGCACATGTCTTTCCTGATTTTAAACAATTCAGTGTCCACATGTTCTTTTCATACCACTGCCTCATGGCCTGTGTACAGCTTAGTCATTAGCACAATTAAGTGTCCTGGTATGCTTATTTTCCACAATGTTGTCCATAGCTTGCCATGACAAATGCAGTCAAAAGTCTTTGCATAGTTAGTAAAGCAAGGTGAACAGCTTTCTGGTATTCTCTGCTTTCAACCAAGTTCCATCTGACATCAGTAATGAGGAGAGTCTGGGGAGGGGGCAATTTATGCACTTCGTCTGTACAAATTCCTCTGCATTTCAATAAGCCTTAAGAAATATTGATTCTGGGGTCTTAATAAAGGGCAAATTCTGAAAAGAGAATGTAGATTCTATGTCATAGATATTTATGGAAGTAGTATTCAAGACTTGATACTAAGATCCATAAAATAGTTTGGTTCTGGTCAACAATGTCAAAATTAGAAAGCAAATGAAAAGAGAGCTTAATTCCAAGGGAAAATTTCAGATACCAAGAATAGAAATGGTTTATGGAATTTGGAGAATCTCCAGGAAGCATTCCATTAAAACGGAAACTTGTATTTTATCATCTCTGGTGATGGTGTTATAAAATAAGCACTGGACTGTTCACCATATGGTTGGTGGGTGAAACCACCAGCAACTCTTTAGAAAGCCTGTATAAGGTCACTATGGGTTGCAACAGACTCAATGGCACATACCAATACCAACAACAAACCTTTTAATCATATGGACAATGTCTTCTAGGATGCCTATCTAAAGGAATAGTAGTATCTTTACTTGCAATTTGGATTCCTGGTGCGGCACTTCAGGATAAGCACTGGACTGCTAACCCCAAGGTTGGTGGTTCAAACTCACCAGCCAATCCTTGGAAACCCTATACAGGGTGGCTATGAGTTAGAACTGGCCAATAGCACTTAACAACAACAGCAAACCTGTATTTTCCTAACTTCAAAGAGAAGGAAACAACACTCTGGGGAAAAACAGAACAAAACAAAAACTTGTGGTACTTTAGCTTTATTACATCCTGTACATCTGGGAGTAGGGAGCCACTATGGTGAACACATGGTGACTAGAAAAACATTAAGCTCACCTCAATTCCAGAATGGCCATGGATTAGAAGTAAAATCTCTTGTTTTGATGCCATTTACAGAATAATTAATATCTTTACACTCTCAGTCAGGAATTTTGCTGTAGGTCTAGTAAAATCAATCTCATATTGACAAGTTAGGTTTAAGAGTTTTCTTGACGAAACAATAAAGTTTTTAATAGCTTTTCTAAAACATGCATTGCAGCATATTACTCTAAATCATATTTCAATTACACTCTGTTTCAAAATGTTAATTGCTTCTCCTATGGGTACAATAAACTTTAAAGAAGATTTGATGATATGCAAGTGTAGACTTTGACCTCAGATAGTTTACCAGAAAGCAAGGAGAAAAGATAGGCATAAACATAGTATGAACATCAAGATAGTGTCAGAAATGCTTCAAGAAAATTCCAAACATCTACACACTTGGCCCTGGTCTGGCACCATAGGACTAACACTAGACTGCAAACCATAAGGGTGTCAGTTCAAACCCACCAGTTGCTCTTGGAAACCCTATGAGTAGAAACCATCTTGATGGAACACAACAAAAATAGACATCGGAAGAAGACAACATTTGACTCTCAGGAAAGGACATGACATTGGAGATGATATTTGGGAAAGAGCAGTAACTATTTACAATAAAAATGGGCAGAAATGTTGGTGAATACTAACCTGAAGAGCTTTGGGGGTATAGAGATTATTTTTGTATTTTAAGGATTATAAAGCACTTTCAAAGATGTTATCATATTCAAACCTAACTATACTCAAAGATAGGTAAAGTACAAAAAAACATGTTACAGATGTGAAAGCTGGGTATAGGGATATCAGGTGTAGGGACCAGGGAGGAGTAGAGAGATGACACCATGTAAGAGGCCTAATTTTCTAAAATAGTATAAATAATGAACAATGCAATTGCTTGATACTAAGAAACAGGTTGCAGTTTTTCTAAATTGTACACTTTTGTTTTTTTCTTTTCTAACTCAGTTAGAGGGACAAATAATCAAGACTAGAAGTATTTCTTATGAACACATATTTCAGTTTAGGATTAGGAAAAGCAGTTCAGTTAAGGCTCATCCAATAGAGTTAAGCACTAAAGTTTAATGCAAAGTTTATTCCGAACAGAAACAGAAAATATAAAGCAGCAAAGATTGAATCGATGGAAGCATTTGTAATGAAGGAAAAGCATACTGTGACCACATTCTTAATTTCCCTTGTGGAGCAATTGAGTGATTTGTCATGTGGGGTCATGCAAAGCAAGTGACAAGTGAACAGCAATTTAGAAGACTGACAGTGATAGAAACAACTAAATATTTAATAATGGAATACATTTACACTATCTAGTACCCAAATGTGTCCTTCTGTGAAATGATCATTATATTGGACCTTGTATAATTCTTTAATTTTGTATGATGATTGCCTTAGTGAACCAGAATGTTGGAGAATTATTTAGCATGGTTTCTATGGAATAAGAGATGCACGAATCCTTTACATTGTCCTCAAAGTGGTTCAATGTTGCCTGGCAACATTTGCCTATATTCTTAATACCACCTATCTCTCAAGTTTAACTCTCTCTGTTGAGGCTCAAATTGTGCATTTGTACAATTGATGCAATATTTTTAAAATAAAATTACACTCATAGATTGTCCTTTTTTCTACATTTTATGTTGCTGTTATGTTTTTAGGTTTCATTGATTTGGTTCCGACTTATAAACACCCTATGCATAAGAGAATGAAACTGTAGTCCTGCACTATCCTTACAACAGGGTAATACAAAAAAATATACAAGTATACTCAAAACAAACTGTGTTTAAACATGTCTCTATGATCAATAGATGGTGGAAGACAAGGCCTTTCAGTAATAAATTGTCTTAAGCTTCTTACAGTGTCTTCCAAAGATCCAATCAAAATGATTTGGAGTCTGCTGTACGTTAACTTCAAGGCACAAGGGTCACCTCAGAAGATTATCATGATGCTATTTTAGGATTCCAAGGAGATAATGTTGATAAAGACACAGGACATTACAGGGGCGTGTTATGAAAAAGGAGCTCAAGTTGTACTGTTGGATAAGCACAAGGTCACTGGTTCAAACTTATCATACACTCCATGGGAGAAACATGAGAATTTCTGCCCCCATAAATTTACAGCTGAAGTATATGATTTGTTGAATGTAAGACTGTTGATCTGTCCTGTAAATAATTCACAATAAAAACTTATAAAACAAAAAATACAGCCGAGGGAAACCTATATAGGATGCTTATGAATCAGAGTCAACACAAGGGCAGTGGGTTTGGTTTTTTATTTTTATGAAAATATTTCAAGAGCACTGAAAACTGCATCAATGAGAAAAAGTTCAGAAAAATTGCACTGATGAAAATCTTCTCTTCCATAATGACAACATATCTACACATTCTTCTAGGACAGTAAGGGCTAACATATAAGAAATACATTGGGAAACCTTACTCAATCCAACCTCAAATTTTTATCTTAAATCTTCTGTTTCCCAAACTCAAAGAACATTTAAAAGGAACAAAAATTTGAGTCCCTCAAGGATAACAAAATAGCCATTTTAATGTGGTGTAAATAGAAGAGATCAGAATTCTTCATTAAAGAGTTGTTTCCATCAAGTTGATGTTGACTCATAGATACATATTCACAACAAAACAATATGCTACTTGGTCTTGTGACATGCTCAAATTTATATTGGAGCTCATTGTTGCAGCCACCATGTGGATCCATTTTCTTGAGGATCTTCTTTTTTGCTGACCTTGTACCTTTTCCAAGTACTTGTTTTTCTTGTCAATATGCCCAAAAAGCTTGAGACAAAATCTCACATTATTGCTTCCAAAGAGGATTCTGATTTACTTCAAAGACAGATTTGTTTATTCCTCTGAAGGTCCATGGTACTTTTAATAGTCTTCAATCACTAATGCCAAGGAGGTAATTATTTATGGTTTCCATTTCACTTTTAATAATTTTCAGTTTTCTATCCTATTACACATGAAAACCACTCATTCGTCATTTTTTTCTTACTGTGGTGGCTTGCTTGTTGCTTTGATGCTGCAAACTATACCTTCAATATTTCAAATACAAGTGGGGTACACCCATGGTGGACAGATTTCAGCTGAGCTTCCAGACTAAGACAAAGCAGGAAAGAGAGGTGGATTACTTCAGAATATTTAGCAGCTGAAAACTTTATTACCAGTACTTGAAACACTGTCAGATAGTACCAGAATATAGAATATAGAAATATGATGAATAGCACCAGCTGGATTGAGAAGAGGCTGTGGAACAAGGGATATCATTGCTGAGGTCTGATGGATCTTGGCTGAAAGCAGAGAATATCAGAAAGATGTTTACCTGTGCTTTATTGACTATGCAAAGGCTTTCGATGTGTGGATCATGACAAGTTATGGACAACATTGTGAAGTATGCGTATTACGAAACACTTAATTGTGCTCATAAGGAATCTGTACATGGAACAAGAGGCAGTTGTTGGAACAAAACAAGGGAACACTGAGTGGTTTAAAATTAAGAAAGATGTGTGACAAGGTTGTATTCTTTCACCATACTTATTCAACCTGTATGCTGAGCAAATAATCTGAGAAGCTGGGTTATATGAAGAAAAACATGGCATCAGG
>NW_006408771.1:2940026-2945423 GCF_000296735.1 Chrysochloris asiatica | reverse complement strand
TTGGAGGAGAATATTGAAAGTGCCATGGGCTGCCAAAAGAACCAGTAGATACATTTTGGAAGAAGTGCAGCCAGAGTGCTCCTTGGAGTCCAAGATGGCCAAACGTCATTTCTAATACTTTGTATATATTGTCAGGAGGTTGCTGGAGAAGGATATCATGTTTGGTAAGGTAGAGGGTCAGAGAAAAAGAGGAAGACCCCAAAAAGATGGATTGGCCAAGTGGTAGCACTGATGGATTCAAGCAAAAGTAGTGAGGTTGGACCAGGATTGGGCGGTGTTTCGTTCTGCTGTGCATAAGGTCACTGTGAGTTGGTACCGACTCGATGGCATCTAACAATTACAACTGTCAGATAGAGTAACAGAATACAAGCCCCTCAAATTGGAAGATGCTCAAAATACTGAGAAAGAAGTGTCTCCTCAAAGTAGAGTTGACTCTGATGAAATGAATGGAATAAAGTTTTCAGGACCTTCATTTGATGATGAGGTATAACTCAAAATCAGGATAAACAGCTATAAACCTCCATAAATAATCTGAATATAGAATATATGAAGTATGAATCTAAGAAAACTGATAGTCGTCAAAAATGAAGTGAAACACATGAAGATCAATAACCTGGGCATTAGTGAACTGAAAAGGATTGGTATTTGCCATTTTGAATCTTACAATCATATTGTTTACTATGCCAGGAATGACAAATTGAAGAGGAATACAGTCACATTAATCATCAAAAAGAATATTTCAAAATATATCTTGAAATATAATGCTGTCTGTGATAGGATAATATCCTCATGCCTGCAAGGAAAAACAGTTAATACCACTATGATTAAAATTTATGCACCCAATATGATGAAATTGAAGAACGCTACCAAATTCTTTGGTTTTAAATTTACCAAATAAGCAATCAAGATGTATTGATGATTACTGGTGTTTGGAAAGCAAAGTTGGAAACAAAGAAGAAGGAACAGTAGTTGGAAAATATGGCCTTGGTGATAGAAATGAAGCTGGAGAATGTATGACGGAATTTTGTAAAACCAATGACTAATTCATTGCAAACACATTTTTTTTTTTAAAAAACAACACAAAAAGCAACCATACTCATGGACCTCATCAGATGGAATACACAGGAATCAAATCAACTATATATGTAGGATAAGATGGTATAAAAGCTCCATATCATCAGCCAGAAATAGGCTAGGGACAGACTGTAGAACAGAGAGCAATAATGTTGAATTTACTATCAACAAACTGATGCAACACTGGAGGCATTCACTCATCTATGCCAAGAAATTTAGAAGACAGTTACCTGGCCAACTGTAAGAGACATGTATTTGTACTCATTTCAAAGAGAGTTGACCCAAGGGAATGTGGAAATCATCAGACAATATCATTAATATCACATGTAAATAAAATTTTGCTCAAGAGTATTAAAAAATGGCTATAACAGTACATTGACAGGAAACTGCCAAAGGTTAAAGCCAGATTGAAA
Source organism: Chrysochloris asiatica (assembly GCF_000296735.1). Lineage (NCBI taxonomy): Eukaryota > Metazoa > Chordata > Mammalia > Afrosoricida > Chrysochloridae > Chrysochloris > Chrysochloris asiatica. Next base: position 2,943,936 of record NW_006408771.1, on the reverse strand, counting down.
AAAGCATGTGTAATGTTGGATATCATTACTGACATCAGATTGAACTTGATTAAGTCAGAGAATACCAGAAAGATATTTACCTGTGCTTTATTGACGATACAAATGCTTTCAACTTTGTGGTTCATGACAACCTACAGACAACATAGTGGAGAAGAAGTATTCCATGTCACTTAATTGTTGTCATAAGGAACCTCTACAGGGGTCAAGAAGGCATCATTAGAAGTAGTCATTAGAGCAGAACAAGGGAACAATGAATAGTTTAAAATCAGGAAAGGTGTGCACCACCATTGTATTCTTTCACCATGTTTATTCAATATGCACTCTGACAAATAATGAAAGAAAATCAATTATATGAAGTAGAATGTGGCATCTGGATTGCAGCAAGACTCATTACAGCCTGTAATATGCAAATGATGCAACTTTGTTTGCCAAAAGCAAAGAGGTTTTAAATTACTTACTAGTGAATATCAAAGACCACAGCCTTCAGTATAGGTTGCACCTAACTGAAAAGAAAACAAGATTCCTCACCACTAGATCAGTTAATAACATTATGATAAATGGAGAAAAATTAAAGTTGTCAAAAATTTCACTTTGTTTGAATTCACTATCAACATTCATGGAAGCAGCAGTTAATAAGTAAAATGATGTATTACATTAGGCAAATCTGGTGCATATGACCTCTTTAACGTGTTCAAACGCAAAGATGTCAGTTTGAGGACTATGGTGCACCTTACCGAAGCTATTTTCAGTAACCCCATAAGCATGTGAAAGTTGCACAGTAAATAAATAATATCATAGAAGAATTTGAGTTATGGTGTTGGGGAAGAATATTAAAAGTACTATGAATTGCTAGAAGAACAAACAAATCTGTGTTGGAAGAAGTACAAGCAGAATGTTCCTTTGACTGCAAAATGGAGATACTTTGTTTCTCATATTTCAAACATATTATTAGAAGGAACAGTCTATGGAGAAGGACATCATGTTTGGGAAAGTGTAGAGTCAGTGAAAAAGAATACCCCAAGAAGATGGATTGGCACAACTGCAGCAATAATTGCCTCAAACTTAAGAAAGATTGTGAGAATTATTAGAAATGAACCCTGACGTTGCAAACCAATGCTTGGTAAAATCAAAAAGTATCTTTTCAAGGCAAAATTTTACTTCTGCAGAAGGGTGCATAGTGGCACAGGAACAAACCAGAAAGCACAGTGGGCAGACAGTCAGCTCAGGTTTTATCTCTGACATGAGTCTAAGGCTGTGTCTTACCCCACTGTCTAGGGCTTCTGCCGCACAGTCTTGTCCGTATCCAATTGGCTAATTCAAACTAGTAGTGCATATATTCTCGTCCTTACTTGGTTGGCTATTTCAAATTGTTAGGGAAACTTAATGAAGTTGGAAAGTCCCTATTCACTTCAGGAAGTAGTAAAAATTAAAAAGAAAGGTCATCTGAATCCAGTAAACAGGATTGCAATAAATTTGAAGAAAAGACACTGAGTCCCACAGAAAGGCACAGGGCTGAGCTGTGTTTCGTTCTGTTGTACATAAGGTTGCTATTCGTCAGACCAAATTCAAATCACCTAACAAAAAAACTAATAATAATTACTAATTAATGATGACATGGTTTCTTCTGATTTTTAGTTGTGCTCCATCAGCAAAGACAGTTCTGAAAACTTTGCTTCATTAATATCACTGAAGTTGACTCTACTTTGTGTTTTTAAACTGAAGGACTTAGGTCCCAACACTATATCAGGTAATGTTGTTGTGAAGTGCCATCGAGTCAGATCCGACCCATAGCAACCCTATATAAGGTTTCTGAAGAGCGATTGGTGAGCCTGAACCACCGACCTTGCAGTTTAAATGGCTTTACAGTCTGGTGCATTAATCCACAGCAGCACACCAGGACTCCCTATTAGGTAATGCTGTTGTTGTTGTTATGTGCCGTGGAGTCAGTTCCGACTCATAGCGACCCTGTACAGGGTTGCTGAGGCTACAAATATTTAAGGGAGTAGAAAGCTTCATTTTTCTCCCACGGAACAGCTGGTAGTTTCGAACTGCTGACCTTGCGGTCCTCAGCCCTATTAGTAATGTCCCCTACTATTCATTAATTTTTTAGGGTCTAACACCTCAGAAGTGAACTGTATATTCCTTTGCCCTAGTCTGTCTTTGTCTGGAAGCTCCAATGAATGCTGCTTACAATGGGTGACCTTGCTGGTATTTGAAATACTAATGGCATAGATTCTAGCATGACAACAGCATAAACTGACAAGCTGACAGATTAATTGTGATCAGGAAAAGTTTAGAAAGATGGAAACAACACCTTTTGAAGTGTATAGACCTAGTCTCAAGATATGTTGCAATATCATAGCTTCATATCTTTGTATATTTGTTAAATAAATTTTCTATGCGTTTGTAGCAGTACTTTTTGATATACCCTGGTATATTTGAGTTCACTATTGCAGTCGCTCTCTTTCTCAGTTCATCTCTTTGAGGGTTTCTCATTTCCAAAGATCCTCTACCAAGCATGATGTTCTTCTCCAGTGTCTGTTTCTTCCTAATAACATGCTCAAAGAAAGGGAGATGAAGTCTCATTTCCTTTGCTTCTAAGAAACATCTTGGATGTACTTCACCCAAGATCAGTTTGTTTGTTGTTATGGTAATCCGGTATTTCTAATCTTCTTCACAAAAACCATATTTCAAAGGCATCTAATCTTCTTTGGTCATTCTTATTCATTGTTTAGCATTCAAATACATAATGAGGCCATTGAAAAGACCATAGTTTGCTTGTGCATATCCTACTTCTCAGATGGCATCTTTGCTTTTAACACCTGAAGAAGTCTTTTGCAGCATATGTGCCAAATGCAATACATCATTTAATTTCCTGAGTATTGGTTGCATGGGTGTTTATTATATATCCAAGTAAAATGAAATCTTTGATAACTTTGATCTTTTCTCCACTTAGTCTCTTGTAGTTTATTGGCTAGTTTCTAGGTTTTTTTCAAATCTTCTTTATCTAATTTGTACTTGGTTTAGGCTGGATTCTCTAGCGAATTAAAGCTAGTGAAACTTATACATGCATCTATAAAGAGAAGCTTACAGCTGATAGCCTTCAGCAGCCTGTGTACCTATCCTTATTTTCTTTTAAATGTAGTTTGGGAATCACCATAGAAAGAGAGAGAGAGTTTATTTCAAGGAAATGGCTCACAATTATAGAAGTTGGAGAGTCCCAAGAGAATCTTCATTGCTTTGCTAAATACTTTCATTTTTCACTCCAATATGTTAACTCTGTTTAGTCTCTTGCTCTCTTCTACCATCAGAAACAACAGTTTTGACAAAACCACTGTATTTTATGTAAGTTATTACTTTCTTTGTGGAGTCTTACTGTGGCACTGTGTGATACTCCACTGGACCACTAGGTCATTTGAACTGCAAGGTTGCCACTTCAAATTCACCAGTTGCTCCTCAGAAACCCTATACATGGTTGCCATAAGTAGGAACCTACTAGACAGCACTTAACAACATGAAGTCCAAAATGACCAGATGGTACTTAGAAGCAATTGCTTTCTTCAAGCCTTCAGGAGTCTTTCAATCATTTCTCAATGTTGTGTTTTAGAATACTTCATACAGCATCTTCAGAATCCATTCCCAAATGTGTTATCATCACAGACAGATCTTGCTGATACATACGTAATAGAGGGACAAGTTTGGAGTATATTGTTGTTGCTAAGTGCCTTCTAGTCAGTTCTGAGTCATAGTGACCCTGTATAGGATTTCCAAGGAGAGGCTGGAGTATACTCACACTTGTCGTTTCAAAGGACCATCCAGAAACAAGATAAAATGTCTGAGACAAATGACCTAGAAGTAGACCTGGACTCCATTCTGGAAGGAGGGCAGGCCTTGGAAATGCCTGAGAAAG
>NW_006408771.1:2937369-2939048 GCF_000296735.1 Chrysochloris asiatica | reverse complement strand
ACAGGGTTTCTGAGGTTGGGAGCAGAAAGCCTCATCTTTCTCCCATGGAACAGGTGGTAGTTTTGAACTGCTGACCATGAGATTAGCAGCTTGATTCGTAACCCCTACGCTTAGGGTGGATTAATCACTTTTGCAGGATAACTCCAAGGAATCAAGAAGTCAATTTTTTGGATGCAATAACCTAAATGTGCATTTCCCATTTTTCAGAATTATCCTATCATGGCACTTAAAGTGCTGAGCATTTCATCCTTAACTGGAGCTCCACCACATTTATTAAATCCTAGGCCTGGGCCTCAGCTTTTTATGCTCCCATGGTTCAAGAGATGAAATTTTTGTTAAAATGTGACCAGGCCCTTTTGTTTTCTCAGGTATCCTTTAACTGCTGAACAATCATCCTAGACCTTTCATTTCTACCCCAAAATAGCTTCAAGCACCTTCAAGTTCTTTTGTCTTTCTAATCACACTTACCTCATATTTCTGAAAAGCCTGATGATAAATTAACCTTGTCCTGGTGTGGCTGTGCAGGATAATGCACTGGACCACAAGATCTGTTCGAGCAACAAGGTCAGCAGTTCAAACCCAACAGCCACTCCTTGGAAACCCTATACACAGGGTTTGAATTGAAAACACTCACTGGCATTTAACAACAAAAACATGTAAATATCATTTTGTAAATTATATTTCATTTTGATGAAAAACTCTTTCCAGAGTAAGAGTTTGTTGCTTGGTGTGAAGTTTTACTTTAAAGCTCAACTTTATTTGTCAATTTATTCCTGGAAAAGTTAATTACTATAATATGTAGGAAGACAAAATTTAATAAGATATTAAAAAGTCTATGAGAGTTTGGGACTACATGTGTTATAAAATGCTTCAGATGCTATTTTACACATTTTTGTTTATTCTACCCCACCCAAACCCACACATTTTGTTCTTATTATCTCATTGTACCTTAACTTCTTCTATTATACTGCTACCTTGTTTTTACACTCCTTGAATGAGGGCTTGTGGGTGGTTTGGCATCTCACCACAGCTTAAAGTGCATGTAATATTAAAATTAAAGTTCTTTTTACATTGTGATTCATAGTTCCACTCATATTGTTGACATTTTTGGAAGTTGATCCACCATGAAAGTGTATGTTCATGCATGTAGGAGTATATATTTGTGATATATGTATTTGTGTGATGAATCATAAGCATGGGAGAGTAATCTATGACTATTAAATAAATTTAAAATAGAATTGAGAATACAGGAAGATTGACTTAAACAGTTAGCTAAAGGAATAAAAAGCATGGTACAGAAGAGAGGGAGTGAAAAAAGAGTTGAGTGCTTTTTTCCTTTGCATTTTTAATTTTTTTCTAAAAAGGCTCAAATTAAATATAATGATTGCCTTTACATTACAAAAGGAAGTAGTCTAGTCTTTTCTCCTGTGTTTTACCTCAAAAAAATGACAGAATGTCTATTTATTTAATTTTAAAACAAGAAAAGGGCTTGAGGCAACCTTGAATCTTTATTTGCAAATTAGTGAGGTCATGGAGGAGTGAGTCATTTGTATATCTAGCTAAACAATGGGATCTTGAATTTGTGGATAATATGTATAACAGGAGCTCTGGTAGAGTTGTTATTGTTGTTAAGTGCCGTAGAGTCGGTTCCGACCCATAGCGACCCTGTACAGGGTTTC
>NW_006408771.1:2931400-2936994 GCF_000296735.1 Chrysochloris asiatica | reverse complement strand
GACTCGATGGCACTTAACAACACTATGTATAGCTGTACAATGAGTATTTTATTTTTCTTCTGACTTACGTGGGATTTTCAGAATTCAAATCTGCATTCAAACTTGATATTCTCTTAAATAGCTGTTCCTGTGTTATTTGAGTCCTAAAAAAGTTAATTGATGAACTCTGGTATGTGTAAGGTTTGTGGGGAAAAACAAAACAAAACAATATATAAATTATAACTATTTGGAATGATTTTTAGGTTGGAATTTCAAATACACAAAAAGTTGAAATAAGATCTGACAAATTTCAATGTACAGTTACATATTGGTGATCAAGTACCTTAATGTTACAGTGTTATTAGTTACCTTGGAGTTGGCTTCAAATCATAGTACAACCCATTGAAACACTGCCTGCTCTTGTGCTTTCCTCACAATTGCTGCCATGTTTGAGTCCACGGTTGTAGCCACTGTGTCAATCCATCTCACTGAGAGTCTCTCCTTTTCTCTGATAAGCAATGATAAATATGTATTATTCTGTGATTGGGTTGCAGATTTTACTGATTTGATATTCTCTTGTTAAGGCAATTCAAGGCATAATTGATTAGAATGTTGCATAATTTCATACATGCCTGATTTACTCATAACTTTAGACTGTTCTACAATGCACACACAAAAAATCTTTATTGATACAATTTAATTATGTGTTTTTCTTCATTCACTATACTTGATAGAGGTGCATGCATAACTGATTGAACTGAATACTTTCTATAATAAAGTTTTACAGTCTTTATCAATAGAAAGGAGTCCTGATGTTACACTGTGGGTTAATGTGCTGGACTGCAAAGTTGTTTGAGCTGCAAGGTTAATAGTTCAAGCTCACCAGTTGCTCCTTGGAAGCCCTATACAGGATTGTTATGGGTCTGAACTGACTCAACAGCACTTAACAACAACAACAATCAATGGAAAATTATATTTCTGCATTTTGATTTTTCTACTAGAGAAAAGAGAGCATGCAAAAAAGCAAAACAAACAAGAACCCAACACACCTCTTTAGAATGCAAAGTTTGTTTTCAATATGACCACCATTTTTATGGTTTTTATTTTTGCCAATTTCTTCAAAGAGTCCCCAGGCTCATAAACATTCTCAACATTGTCGTTTTTAAGCAACACAATCTGTAACAACACGTACAAAATCAGCCTGCCAATAATAGATGTACAATTTAAACTCGAACTGGGCGCAATTTTATGGGCATTAGAATTAAAGATCTCACCTTTTTGACATTGTTTCTTATCTTCACTTCATGAAACAGGTTGTTTCTAAAATACCCATTTTTTAAGTTCAATTCATATGATAAAAATATATAAACTTGAACAAAAGTAAGATGGCTATTATTTCCCTTAAATAAACACTGACATTCTAATATTTTACTCTTGTCTCTTTATCTTAAGGTTTTTGGAACATCACATTTCAGCAGAGTTTCACATTAGTAAAAAAGCTATCACAAATACACTAATTTAAGTTCTTAACTTATACAGCAAAGGATACAGAAACTTGACTGAAGTTTTTAGGCGATATGGAGAAGTGAAAAATGCAACTTGACCTATTAAATGTTTGTTGAACTCTAAAGCCTCTAGTAGCTTCACCAATAACTCTATCTGTACAAAATAAGTTTTGCAGAATTGAAGAAGTTCATTTTATCATTCAAGTTGATATTATTATTCAGGAAATTAAAAAAAAAAAATTATTATTCCCATACAGGAAATAGAGTGAGACAGAACAATGTTCCTCATTTCCAGGTCAAACTCAACATCCCTCAAAGCCTATATTCATCCTATAGATACGAGAGAAACTCAGATGTGTTTGGTTATTTTATATGGTTCAATGCAGAAGTGTTAAGCGCTTTTCTACTAACCAAAAATTTGGCAGTTTGAATCCATCCAAAAGTATCACTGAAGAAAAGCCTAGTGATATCTTTCCAGAAGTTTACAGCCTTAAGAATTCTACTATGCCACATAAACAGTCTCTATGAGTTGGCATTACTTGATGGCAACTGGATCTAGCAAATGTTCTGAGATGTATTTTCAAAATATGGCTCATCTCATTCCTTCATTCTAATCTTGGACTGCCTCTTGCAGTTTTCTAGCTTACTATGGTTGTTGTTGTTGTTTAGTGCCATCAAGTTGATTCCAACCCATAGCGACCCTGTATAGGGTTGCCAAGGAGCAGCTGGTGAGTTTGAACCATCGACCTTGTAGTTCAAATGGCTTTGCAGTCCAGCACATTAACCCACAGTACCATTCCAGGACTCCACTGAAGTCAACTGAAGTCCAATGAAGATCATTGACCCCATACTGAACTGTGAACCACAAGTTCTGCGTTTCAAGTCTCTAGTCTTTCCAGTGGAGAAAGATGAGGCTTTCTGAACGTGCAAAGACTTAAACACACCTTGGAAGTCCTATTAAAGGTTGTTCTGAGTCAGAACCTCCTTGAAGGCACTTCACAACAACATACCTCCATTAGCACATAAAACAAAGTAAAGCCCTGTATTGGAAAACTGTAGCAATTCTGCTCTTGACTGTCATGATTCAAATCCAGAATTATCTAGATTATCAGGGATGAGATTTAAAGTTTAGTGCCTTAATTATCTCAGCTGGAAAATGCAAGTAAATGATAGAACCAACCTCTGAGGACTTTTGCTAATAATAAATATGTTAATATATGCAAAACAGTGTTTGTTACTACATGGTAAGTGCTGTGAGTATTGTTTATAAGGATATGTGTAGTCAATTACCAAAAAGTGTATGAGTATTGCATATATGGAGTCATTAATGATGTAGTTCTGTCAGATTAATACTGGATTGCTGTTGACAGCAAGGTTGGTGATTCAAACCCACCAGCCACTCCTAAGAAACCTTATACATGGTTGCTATAAGGAAGGACCAAATTAACAGTACAACAACAACAACAACAACATTGTTAAATTGTTAAGTGCCATCGAGTCAGTTCTGACTTATAGGGGCTTTGTATGAGGTTTTTGAGTAGTGGCTGGTGAGCTTGCATTGCTGACCTTGAGATTAAAACTGACCTTTCAGGATCACTATGGGTTATAACTCACTCAACAGCAGTTAACAGCAACAATATACTCAATGTGATATTTAGCTCTCTTGGGGTTATTTTACTATTCCACTTCAGCCTAAACTTCCATATGACCAATTCATGATCTGTTCCACAATCAGCCTCTGGCCTTGTTTTAACCGATGGTATTGAGCTTCTCCATCACCTCTTTCAACAGATGTAGCCAGTTTAAATTCTGTATATTCCATAGGACAAATATTCAGAAGTAGTTCACTGTTCCTTCTTTCTAGTCTGCATTATTCTAGAACAAAGAGGAAGGAGAAGTAGTTGAAAAATATGGCCTTGGTGATAGAAATGATAATGGGAGATCACAGTATCATTTGACAGAATTTTACAAGATCAATGACTTATTCATTGCAAATGCCTTTTTGTAAACAACATAAAATGTGACCATATACTTAGATCTCACCAGATGGCATACACAGGGATCAAATTGAGTGCATCTGTGGGAAGAGATGGTGGAGAAACTCAATATCATTTACCAAAACAAGGTCAGGATTAACCTTATGCAACCATATGCAAGTTCAGACTGAGGGTGAAAAAATTTAAACAAGTCTACTGGAATACAGAGACTATCTCAAGAAGAGATTTGAGGCATTACACTAATGACCAAAGACCAGAAGACTTGCAGGATGACATTAAGAACATTATACATGAATAAAGCAAAAGATCATTAAAAAAAAAAAAAAGAAGAAGAAAAGACCAAAGTGCATGTCAGAAGAGACTGAGAATCTGAAACTGGCTCTTGAACATAGAAAAACTAAAGCGAATTGTAGAAATGATGAAATAAAAGAGCTGACCCCAAAATTTCAAAGAACAGCTCAAGAAGACAGTCAACTATTACACTGAAATGTGCAAAAACCTGGAATTAGAAAATAGAAGGAAAAAAACACACTTAGCATTTCTCATGCTGAATAAAAAGAATAAAAAGTTCATACCTTGGGTTGCAATGTTGAAGGATTTTATGGGCAAAATACTCATGATGCTAGAAACATTAAAATAAGATAGAAAGAATACAGAGTCACTGTACCAAAAAGAAGCCATAGCTCTTAACTTATCTCAAGAGGTATCATATTATCAAGAACCAATGAAGTTCAAGGAAGGAGACCATGCAGCACTGAAGGCGTCAGTGAAAAATCAAAGCTTGAGAAACTGATGGAATGCTAATTGAAATGCTTCAACAAAATGGTGCAGTTCTAGAGGCATTCAAGAAATTTGGAAGTCAGCTATCTGGACAAATAATTGGAAGAGATTCATATATGTGCCATCCTAAAGAGATCCATATTTGTGCCATATTGTGAAACAATAGAATGCAGACATCATCATACCATATCATTAATATTGACATGCAAGTATAATTTTGATGACAATAGTTTTACAAAGATGACAGCAGTAGAGTTTACTTGTGCCCTATTGACTATCCAAAGGCAAGCAACAGAATGGATAAAAAATATATATATGGGTTCCGATTTTGGCAGCAGTGGAGAAAGTCAGGTAGGTAAATCTCCATGCTAGAGGGACTGGGATCTCATACAGGAAGCGCTCACAGAACAACTTTAGAGCTCCGGATCTACCATAAGGTCCAGGATATCAATTTCCCACACTCACAACTAAAAATAATCACAATATTAAGGACAATACTGTGAGTTAGGAATCTGGAAATGGGACTCCCTCTGTGGCCACCCCACCCTGGCAGAGTTTAGAGGGTGGGGCTACAGCCATTCCGACTCAATGAACCAGCTCTAAAAGTGGCGCAGAGACACTTGCAAAAAGGGACACGGGAGACTACACGTTTCTCCTGCATCCTCCGTGTACCACCTTCTTTGCTCAGCCAGGACACCACCAGGCGAGTGGATACGCATCCCCAAAAAACAGCCCTGACCTGGCAGTTTCCCCCACAGTACAGAGAGAAGTAGCTTGGTGGCCACTAATGATGTCAGCCATGGAAACACAGCCTTAAGATTAATTTGTGCTAGACCTTTGGTGGCTGCGTACCCTGTGTGAGGTTTCTGGGCTGTGAGCCTTTGCCAGAGTAGAGCACCTCGCCTTTCTCCTGTGGAGCAGCTGGTGGTTTCGAGCTGCTTACCTTGCAGTTCATGGCCACTATGCTACCTGAGCTCCATGTGCAGGACCCTTATAATACATTCTGTAAAACCCCAACATAAAAGGATTCAACAATCTTGAGAACTGCGCTGTGCACACGCAGACACCTAACTGACCTTCAGAGACAAAAAGAGTGGACGATATCTCTCCCACTAACTTCTCAATATCTACCTGTGCACCTCTACTCTAGTGACTAGAAAACGGGCCTAAGCGAGCGGAAACCCTCACCCACTGCTGGAGGCTTCTACCTTGCACACACACTGCCTATGTAGTATGGGAAAGTTGAACACAGCTTTACTTCTGTTCCAAATTGGTGGTATTTGTCTCTGTATTTATGTTACTTCTGCTTTTGGTCATTTGATCACACATCTTT
>NW_006408771.1:2927973-2930528 GCF_000296735.1 Chrysochloris asiatica | reverse complement strand
AACTTCTGGAAGAAAATTTCCCTAGCAACTTGAAAGATGAGAAGATAAACATTTAAGAAGCCAAACGTACTCCAGGAATAATAGACCTCTAAAAGAAAGTCACCAAGACATATAATAATCAAGCTCTCCAAAATCAAAGATAAGGAGAGAATACTAAAAGTAACCAGGGAGAAAAGAAATATCACTTACAAAGGCAAGCAAATCAGATTAAGCTCTGATGATTCAGAACAAACCATGCAGGCAAGAAGGCAATGGAGAGACATATACAAAATCCTCTAAGAAAAAAACTGCCAAACAAGAGTCATCTACTGAGCAACATTATCAATCAAATACAATGGGGCGATCAAGACATTTCATGATAAACAGAATCTGAGAGATTTTTATCAAAACCACCCAGCAATTCAAAACATCCTACAGGGAGTTCTGTGGACTGAAAACCAACAAGAACAGACAACAACCAGAGATTGACAGGCGTGGCAATACCACCTGGAACTCAGTCAATGGACAGCAGAGTTCAGAACAGAACAAGACTACAACAACAAACACAAGGGAGTTGGGAGGTCAACTGAACATCAAAATTATATCAATGTCAAAGAAGGGACAAATGTAGCAACAGACATTCAGGTAATGAGGATGCCAGGTAAATGACAGGATATAATGGATTCTCTTAAAGGGAAAGAAAAGTTAGTAGACTACAATGTAACCCCAGAGAATGTAAAAACTTCACAACTTACCATGAAAATGAACTGCCAAGCAGAACAAGCAAACATGAAAACTAATAACAAATTGACAAGAAATAGCACAAAAACCACAAACCCAACACAAGAAGGCATGCAGAACAAAAGAATGAACAGCAATACCAAAAAAAAGTAACATAATGGCAGCAATTATCATACCTATTGATAATTACATTTAAAGTTAATGGATTGAATGCACCAGTGAAGAGACAGAGAGTGGCAGATTGGATAAGAAAAGAAGACCCTTCAATATGCTGCCTTTAAGAGACACACCTTACACACAAAGACAAAAAGAGACTAAAAGTTAAAGAATGGAATAACATATACCAAGCTAACTGCAACAATAAACAAGCAGGAGTGGCAATACTAATCTCCGATAAAGTAAACTTTAAGATAAAAACTAGCATAAGAGACAAAGAATGACACTATCTCATGATCAAAGGGTCAATTGAACAAGACGGCATAACAATAATAAATATCTTTGCTACCAATGAAAGAGCACCAAGATATATGAAGCAAACCTTACTAGAATTGAAGCAAAAAATAGATAAATCTACAGTTATAGTGGGAGATTTTAAAACGCCACTTTTGAAAAGGGACAGAACAACCAGAAAGAAACTCGAGAAAAGTTACAGAGGAACTGAACAACACAACCAACCAATTTGACCTCATAGATGTATACAGAGCATTCAATCCAACAACAGCAAAATATACATTCTTCTCCAGTGTATATAGAACATTTTCCAGAATTGATTATGTGTTAGGTCACAAAGCAAGCCTCCATATATTTATAAACATCAAAATTCTACAGAGCATCTTCTCAGACCACAATGCTATAAAACTAGAAATCAACAATAAGAAGATCAAGGAAATAAAGTCGAAGACATGGAAACTGAACAAAACCCTGTTGAAAAGTGACTAGATAAAATAAGAAATTAAACATGAATTCACAAATTTCCTGGAAACAAATGAGAATGAAAACACAACACACCAAAATCTGTGACACGGAGAACGCAGTGCTGAGAGGACAATTGTTTGCGATAAATGTGCACATCCAAAAAGAGGAAAGAACCAAAATTAACACATTAATGCAGTATCTCCAACAATTGGAAGAAGACCAGCAGAGGGAACCTACAATCATCAAAAGAAAGGAAATAATAAAGATAACAGCAGAAATATATGACATGGAAAACTGAAAAACTATAGAAAGAATCAACAGGATAAGATGCTGGTTCTTTGAAAGAATTAATAAAATTGACAAACCATTGGCAAACTAACTAAAGAAAAGAGGGAGAGGACACAAATAACTCGCATTAGAAAACACATGGCAGATGTCACAACAGAAGCAAACAATATCAAAAGGATAATAACAGAATACTATGAAGAGTTGTACTCCAACAAACATGAAAACCTAGAAGAGATGGATATATTTCTATCAAAACATGACCTACCAAAACTTACTCAGAATGAAGTAGAAAGCTTGAACAAACTCATAACAAAAGAAGGAATTGATCAGGTCATCAAAAAGCTCCCAACCAAAAGAAGTCTAGGCCTAGATGGCTTCATGGGTGAGTTCTACCAAGCATTCAGGGAAGAACTGTCACCAATTCTATTAAAATTATTCCAGAATATAGAAGAGGATGGAAAACTCCCTAATACTTTTTATGAAGCAAGCATAACCCTCATACCAAAATCAGGGAAGGACATCACTAAAAAAAGACAAACATATCTCATGAACATAAATGCAAAAATTCTCAACAAAATCCTAGCCAACAGAATCCAATAGCAAATCAAAAAAATAATACATCATGACTAAGT
>NW_006408771.1:2924956-2925453 GCF_000296735.1 Chrysochloris asiatica | reverse complement strand
GGACAGAGACAAATAATGATGTATGCACAACCTTGGAACAACAGAGCTCTGGGATACAGAGATTGAGACATGGTTGGAATGGGGAAAAGAGGGAAAATAATGTTAAGATGCTTGGCTGTCTTTTGAATCTTGGGCATACCAACATGAGGGGGAGAGATTGGAATAGCCAAGCACCACAGAAATCTTTTAAGTCTGTCTTCTGCCAATAACTGATTGGAATACCTAAAAAGGGGCTACAACGTGCCCAGTGAGGGAGGCTTCCTGTGGAGCCTCTGCATTATACAAGACCATATAGGTAGAATCCTGAACAGCATCCAGAATCTTCTGAGGTGGGAAATTTCCATGTGAAAGGACAAGCAGATCAGCCTGGAGCGGCCAGAAGAACAGAAGACATTTCCTGAAAGAAAGGCTGACAGGAAAAATACAAAACAATATAGGCAGATTGACTGATTACAAGAACAAACAAGTGGCTCACCCAGGAGACATCAAGGCAAGTG
>NW_006408771.1:2900577-2921208 GCF_000296735.1 Chrysochloris asiatica | reverse complement strand
GCAGCATCAATAGGCTCAAGCATGGCAACATTTGTTTGGTTGGCCCAGGACAGGGCAGTGTTTCATTCTGTTGTACAAAGGGTTGCTATGAGTTGGTGCTGACTTGATGGCACCTAACAACAACAACATGGGGACATTGGATAGTTTAAATACAGTAAACTTGTGTACCATGGTTGTATCCTTTCACCATATTTATTCAATCTTAATGCTGAGCAAATTAATCTGACAAACTGGATTATATGAAGAAGAATGTGGCATCCAGATTAGAGGAGGATTCATTAACAACCTGTTATATGTAGATTACACAGCCATGGTTACTGAAAGCAAAAAGGACTTAAAATACTTACTGATGAAGATCAAAGACTACAATGTTCAGTGTGAATTGAACTTCAATGCAAAGAAAATGAAAATCCTCACAACTGGACAAATAAATAAAATGATAAATGAGAAAAGACTGAAGTTGTCAAAGACTTCAATTTGCTTGGATCTACAATCAATGCTCATGGAAGCAGCTGTCAAGAAATCCAACCATATATTGCATTAGTCTTATCTGCTGAGAACGATCTCTTTAAAATCTTCAAGGACAAAGATAACAGATTGAGTACCTAACCCAAACCATGGTATTTTAAATCCCCTTTCTCTGCACGTGATAGTTGGAGAATGATCAATGAGCATAGAAAAACAAGTGCATTTAAAATTATGGTGTTGCTGAAGAATATTAAAATACTATTGGTTGCCAGAAGAACAAACTAATCTGTCTTTGAAGAAGTACAGTCAGATAGCTCCTTGGAAGCCAGGATGATGAGACTTTGTCTCTCATATTTTGGACATATTATCAGGAGGAACCAGTCCCTAGAGAAGAACAATAAGATGGATTGATACAGTGGCAGTAACAGTGGGCTCAAACACAACAATTGTGAGGATGTCACAGGACCCAGCATTGTTTCATTCTGTTGTTCCCACAGTTGCTAGAAATCAGAACCATGATACGTTGCAACAACAGCAACAAATGCTGAAAAATGGTATTTACAGTGAGTAAGTCATTGGCCTTGCAAATTTATATCATTCTATCTCCTTTGCATAACGTCTACCACCAAGGACCCAACTACTGATCCTTCCTCTTTGTTTTCAAGTTTTTCAGTCCAATCATCTGTAATTATCAATGTATTTTGATTGCATGGTCGATCAATTACAGATTTAAGAAGTTGGTAGAGTTGTTCAGTTTATTTATCACTGCCTTTGGTGCACAAATTTAAGTAATAATGATGTTGACTGCTTTTCTTATATGCCTATGACATAGTATCCTGTTACAGACAGCATTGTACTTAAAGATAGATCTTGAAATGCTGTTTTTGACAATGAATCCAATGCTGTTTTTCTTTCTATTTTCAGCACAGCAAACCATATAATTTTCAGATTGACAATGATCAACATCAGTCCATTTCAGCTCACGGATGACAAGGATATTGATCTTTATATGTTCCATTTCATTTTTTAGGAGTTCCAATTTCCGTAGATTCTTACTTTGTACATTCCAAGTTCTGATTAATGGATGTTTGAAACTAGTGCTTCTCATTTTGAGTTGTGTTTCATCAGTAAATAGTGGTCCTGAAAGCTTTATTCCATCCATGTCATTAAGATCAACTCTACTTTTAGTATAAATTTCTTCACCAATCATATTTTGAGTGCCTTCCAATCTGAGGGACTCATCTTCTGGTGTTGTAACAGACAGTGTTCTGCTGGTAACTGCTAGGTTTTCAGTGATTAGCTATTCACAATTGGTCCAATGCTCCTTCTTCTTTGTATTTGTCTAGAATCTCTGCTTAAACCTCTCTACCATGTGTGACCCTGCTGGCATTCAAAATACTGGTGACATAGTTTCTCACATGAGAGATTGAAGTTAATCATGACAATTTATTGAAAAAATTGTAGTCAGGGATGAGTTTTGGATTTATTAATACAATCCAGAGAGTAAGGTCCAATCACAACATTAGCTTCTGAAGGGATCTGTTGGGCTAGTTAAACTCAAGGTAAATTTATCTAAGAAGGTTATGGAAAGTGATTTTTGGGATACCAAAGGAGAACTCTTGATAGAAATTCTAGAAAAGCACAGAATGATCAGTAAGGCTTGTTATGAAGAAGTTTTCAGAAAATTAAAAACTGTCTCTGTGAGAAAAAAGTCTAGGCATTTTATTGAGGAATGCTCGTCCATCACACAAATGTTCCTGTTCTTTCTCCAAGAGTAACAAGGAGTTTTCTATGAGTTTTTTGCTGGAAAACCTTACCCCATCCAGTCTACAATTCTTATGCTGCTCCTTCAAACTTCTTTCATTTCCTCAGACACGAAGAACACTTAAAATAAACATTATTTTTGTCCCTCAATGATGTCAAAACTGCCATTTTGATGTGGTATAAATCAAAGTTCAGAATTTTTCTGAGAAAGGTTGTTGTTGTTGTTGTTAGGTATCTTCAAGTAGGCTCTAACTCAGAGTAACCCTATGTACAACAGAATAAGTAAGAACCCATTTGAATTTTAGTGGCAAGAATTTGGAATCCTCCCAGGGCTTTCAGAATAAACATACAAATCTGTCTTAGAAGCACTACCCAGTAATGTGCCATTCTCAATATTGTTATGTTTAAGTCCATTGTTAATGCCACTGAATTATCAACAAGATTATCCCATCTTGTTGGGGATATTCTGCTTTTCCTCTGACCCTCCACTTTGCTAAGCATGATGTCTTTCTCCAGGGATCAGTCCCTCCTGACAGCATGTCCAAAAGATAAGAGACAGAATCTCACCATCTTCACTTCTAAGGAGCGTTCAGGTTGTATCTCTTCCAAGACAGATCTGTATGTTCTTCTGGAAGTCCTTATGAAGTCCTGGAGTGTCTCTGTGGGTTAACACGCCAGACTGCAAAGCCGTTTGAACTGCAAGGTCAGCAGTTCAAGTTCACCAGCTGCTCCTTGGAAACCCCTTACAGGGTCGCTGTGGGTAAGAACTGACTAGAAAGCACTTAACAACAGCAAGAACAAGTGGAAGTCCTTGGAGGTTTCCATATCCTTCAGCTACTACAATTCAAATGTGTTCTTGCTTATTCAGTGACTAGCTTTTGCATGTATATGAGGCAAATAAAAACACCATCACTTGAGTTGGGCACACTTTAATCCCCAAACTGACATCTTTGCTCTTTTGGAGGTGTTTTGAAGAAGATTTGCCTAATACAATATGCTGTTTGATTTCCTGACTGCTGCTTCCATGTACTGATGGTGGATCCAAGACAAATGAAGTCTTTGACAGCTTCCTACTTTTCTTCTTTTATCATGATGTTATTTACAGGACCATTTGTATGGATCTTTGTTTTCTTTACTTTGAAGTGCAATCCATATTGAAGGCTACAGTCTTTGATCTTCTTCATTAAGTATTTCAAGTCTTTCCACCTTCCTGCAGGCAAGTAAGCCTGTGTCACCTGCTTATCACAGTTTTGGGCAAGTCCTCCTTGAATCGTGATGCCACAGTCTTCCACATATAATGCAACTTCCCTGATCGTTTGCTCAGCACACAAATCGAATAAGTACAGTGAAAGGATACAACTCTGGGCACACCAATCCTGATTTTAAATCATTCGGTATCCTCTTGTTCTGCACAAATGACTGCTGCTTGTTCTATGTACAGGTTACTCATAAACAATTCCCTGTTCTAAAATTCCTTTTCTTCTCATTGCTATCCTTAATTTGTTATGATCTACACAGTCAAATGTCTTTGCATAGTCAATAAATCAAAAGTAAATATCTTTCTGGTACTCTCTGCTTTCAGGCAAGATCCATCAGATGTCAGCAATGATACCCTTAATTCCATGACCTCTTCAGAAGCTGAATTTCTGGCAGCTCCCTGTCAATGTACACCAACAACCATTTTCAAATTACTTTTAGCAAAGTTTTACTTGCATATGATATTAATGATATTATTTGATGCTTCTGCATTCCATTGTGTAAACTTTTTCTTTTTCTTTTTTTTTTTTTTAATGGACACAAATATTGACTTCTTCAAATTGGTTGTCCAGATAACTGTCATATGAATTTCCTGGCACAGAAGAGTGATTGTTTCCAGCACTGCATTAGTTTGTAGAAATATTTCAATTTGTATTCAATTACCAAATACTTATTTTTTGGCCCATGCCTTCAGTACAGCTTAGATTTCTTCCTTTAAAAACTTGGTTCTAGATCATATGGTACCTCTTGAAATGATCAAACATTCACCAATTCTTTTGGTACCGTGACTGTATTCCTTCTATGTACTTTTCATGCTGCCTATGTAATTCAATACATTGTCCATAGAATATATTTCAATATTGCAATCTCAAGCTTGAATTTTTCTTCAGTGCTTTCAGCTTAAGTAATGCTGAGCATGTTCTTCCCTTTTGATATCCTAACCCCAGGTCTTTGTACATTTCATTACAATACTTGACTTTATGTTCTTGAGCTCCCTTTGAAAGCTTTGTTGTTGTTGTTGTTGTTAAGTGCTGTCGAGTCGGTTTCGACCCATAGCGACCCTGTACAGGGTTTCCGAGGGTGTAAATCTTTACGGGAGTAGAAAGCCTGATCTTTCTCCGGTGGAGCAGCTGGTAGTTTCAAACCGCTGACCTGAAGGTTCGCAGCCCGATTCATAACCCCTATGCTACCAGAGCTCCTTTTGAAAGCTTATGTTCAATTATTTTATGTCATCATTTCTTCCAGTCACTTTAGTTTCTGTGTACTCAAGCACAAGTTTCAAAATGTTTTCTGACATCTACTTTGGTCTTTTCTTTATTTCCTTGCTTTTTAATGAATTTTTGCATTCTTCATGTCTCTCATGAACTTGTTAAATTATCTTCAGCTTCAACCTGTACTTGCATATGAACAATTACTGTTCTAGTCCACAGTTAGGCTCTGGCCTTGTTTTTTCTTATGATATCGAGCTTAATTGGTCTTTACTGTAGATGTGGCCATGGATATTCCCTCTGGAGAGGCTCACTATTTACATTGCTGAAGGTATTTCCAACAAATAATTCATCTATCTTACATTCTCCAGCATTGTTTCTATCACCAAGGCCATAGTTTCTTACTAATCCTTTCTCATTGTATTAAACTTCTGCATTCTAATCACCAGTATTTATCAATACATCTTAAGTGTATGTTTGATCAATTTTAGACTGAAGAACTTGGTGGGAATCTTCAGTTTCTTTGTCATTAGTGTTAGGGGTTAGTGTCTAAATACAAATAATAGTGGCATAATTGGTCTTCCAAATAAGTGTATGGATGTTTATCCTATCCCAGGAAATACTGTACTTCAAGGTAGATCTTGAAATTATATTTTTTATAATGAATGTTGTTGTTTCAAGGTTGAGTACATATCACTATTTACCTCTAACCCATTTAGCCCATGAATACCTATCTGAGTGTTCCCCTATCTTCCTTGTTTTTCCACTGTTTTTTGTTTTTGTTTTTGGTATTGCCCTCCCCTTCCTTGTTTATTGCCTTCCTCATCACCTGAGCTTTGATGTAACTATCCCCTAACCTGTGCTCTACTGGCCCGTCCCTACCACCTTTGATAACCAAAAAAAATTTTTTTTTCTTCTTTACTAAAGATATCTTTTCTTAATCTTTTATAATAATTGTATTACACAATATTTGTCCTTTTGTGACTAATTTCTCTCAGCATAATGTACTCAAGTTTCATCCATGTTATGTGGTGGTTTGCACCTTCATTGCTATTCTTCAAGGTAGCATAATATTCCATTGTGTTTATGTACTAGAGTTTGTTTATTCATTCTTCCATTGATGGGCACTTAGGCTGTTTCCATCTTTTTGCTATTGTGCCTAGTACTGCAATAAACATTGGTGTGCATATATCTACTCATATTCTGGCTTGTATTCCTTGTGGATATATACCAAGTATAGGAATTGCTAGATCATAAGGTATTTCTATTTTCAACTATCTGAGGAAGTGCCATACCATTTTCCAGAGTGGGTGAAACATTTTACAGTTTCCAGTATCGCCACATCCTCACCAGCATTTATTACCTTCTGCTTGTTTGAACTTTGCTGTTACTGCTGGTGTGAAATAATATCTCAGTTGTTTTGATTTGCAGCTCTCTTATTGCTAATAAAATTGTGAACATTTCTTCAGTTTTGTTGGCTGTTCAAATGTCTTCCTTGGGAAGTGGCTGTTCATGTCATGTGCCCATTTTTTAATTGGGTTATTTGTCTTTTTCTTGTACAGCTGTGGTAGTTTCCTATAGCTTTTAGAGATCAGTCCCTTGTCTGATATGTCATTGCCAAATTTTTTTCCTGTTCTGTGGGCTCCCTTTTTACTCTTTTGGTGAAATCTTTTGATGCACATAAGTTTCCGATTTTTAGTGTGTACCAATCATCTATTTTGTCTTGTTGTGTTGGTGCACTTCTTGCCATGTTTGGTAGTCTAAGTATACCTTGTATTAGAATCCTTAAATTTGCCCCTATTTTTTCATTGATGCTTAATTCTGGAATTTACATTTAGGTTATCAATCCATGTTGAATGAGTATGAGATATGGGTCTTGCTTCAATCTTTTGCATATTGATTTCCAGTTTTGCCAGCACCATCTGTTGAAGAGACTATGTCTTCTCCATGTAACATACCTAGACACTTTGTTGAAAATCAGTTGGCTGTATGTGGATGGGTTAATATCCGGATTCTCAATTTTGTTCCATTGATCTATGTATCTTGAATTGTACCAGTACCAGGCTGTTTTGACCAATGTAGCCTTGTAATATATTTTTAAATCAGGGAGTGTGAGGCTTCCAACATTGTTATTCTTCTTAAGCAATGAATTGCTTTCCTGTCCATATCTGTAGATTGCTTTCAGTAGTATTGACATTTTCACAATGTAAAGTCTTCTAATCCAGAAATATGGTATATTCTTCCATTTTTGTAAATCTCTTTTGGTTTCTTGTAGTAGTGTTTTGTAGTTTTCTTTGTATAGGTCTTTTGTTTCTCTGATTAGATTTATTCCTAAATATTTCATTCTTTGGACAGCTATTGTAAATGGCATTACTTTCCTAATATCCTTTTCAGCACTGTCATTATTAGTATAGAGGAATCTGACTGATTTTTTTATGTTGATCTTGTACCCTGCCACTTTGCTGAATCTTTCATTGAGTTCTAATGGTATTTTGCTGAGCCTTTGGGGTTTTCAATGCATAGGATCATATCATCTGCAAACAGAGAGAGTATTACTTTTTCTTTGCCAATTTGTTGTTGTTGTTGTTGTCAGGTGCCATCAAGTCAGAACCGACTCATAGTGACCCCATGTACAGCAGAACCAAACAATGTCTGATCCTGGGCCAACCTCACTACTGCTAACACACTTGACGCCATCAATTATGCCACCTGGCCAATCCATCTCGTTAGGGGTCTTCCCCTTTTTCTTTGACCCTCCACCTTACCCAGCATTATATCCTTCTCCAGCGACTGTTCCCCCCGGACAATATGTCCAAAGTATGAGCGATGAAGCTTAGTCATCTTGGCCTCCAAGGAGCACTCTGGTTGCCCTTCTTCCAAAACAGGTCTATTGGTTCTTTTGGCAGTCCATGGCACTTTCCTTAATTTCCCTATCTTGTCTTATAGCTCTAAGACTTTCAACACAATATTGGATGGGAATGGTCGTAAAGAGCATCCTTTTCTAGTACCTGTTTGCAAAGGGAAGGCTTTCAGTTTATCTACATTGAGAGTAAAGTTGGCTGTTGATTTTTTATATATGCACTTAATTATGTTGAATAATTCCCCTCAAAGTTCTACTTTATTAAGTACATTTACCAGGAATGGATGTTGAATTTTGTCAAATGTCTTTTCTGTATCAATCTATATGATCAGATGGTCCCCTTTTTTTTTTTTTTCTTTTTTTTTTTTAATTTATGAGGTAGATCACATTCTAATATTGAACCATCCTTATATCCCTGATATGAATCACACTTGGTCATGATATGTTGGGTTTTTGTTTTTTTTATGTGTTTTTTAATTC
Organism: Chrysochloris asiatica; assembly: GCF_000296735.1. Classification (NCBI taxonomy): domain Eukaryota; kingdom Metazoa; phylum Chordata; class Mammalia; order Afrosoricida; family Chrysochloridae; genus Chrysochloris; species Chrysochloris asiatica. The sequence continues at coordinate 2,913,171 of NW_006408771.1, read as the reverse complement.
AGTTGACTAGATTTGTTGAGAATTTTTGCATCTATGTTCATGAGGGATATTGGTCTATAATTTCTTTTCTTAATGATGTCCTTCCCTGGTTTGGGTTTGAGGGATATACTTCATAAAATGTATTAGGACGTTTTCCATCCTCTTCTATATTCTGGAATAATTTGAGTAGAATAATTTGACCTCTTCCCTTAATGTTTTGTTAAATTCACAAGTGCAGCCATCTAGACCTGGTATTTTTTTGTTTGGGAGTTCTTTGATGAGCTGATCAATTTCTTCTTTTGTTATAGGTCTGTTCAAATTTTCTACTTCACTTTGTAAGATTAGGTAGGTCATGTTTTTTTCTAAAAATGTATCCCTCTCCTTTATATTTTCAAATTTGTTAGAGTACAACTCTTCACAGTATTCTGTTATTACCCTTTTTATTTCCATTGTGACATCACCCATGTGGTTTCTTATGAGTGTTATTTGAGTCTTCTCCCTCTTTTATTTTGTTAGGTTTGGCAATGGTTTGTCAATTTCATTAATCCTTTCAAAGAACCAGCTTCTTGTCCTGTTGATTCCTTCTATAGTTTTTCTGTTTTCTATCTCGTTCATTTCTGATCTAATCTTTATTACTTCTTTTCTTCCAGTGACTATAGGTTTACTTTGCTGGTCTGTTTCTAATTGTTGGAGATACTGTTATTGTGCTGATTTTGGTTCTTTCTTCTTTTTGGAAGTGTGCATTAATTGCAATAAATTGTACTCTCAGCACCACTTTTACCGTGTCCCAAAGATTTTGGTATGTTGTGTTTTCATTCTCATTTGTTTCTAGGAATTTTATAATTTCACCTTTTATTTGTTTTACTACCCAGTAGCTTTTAAACAGGGTGTTATTCAGTCTCCATGTATTTGACTTTATTTCCTTGGTCTTCCGATTGTTGGGTTCTAATTTTATAGCATTGTGATCGGAGATGATGCTTGTTAATATTTTGATGTTTCTAAATTTATGGAGGCTTGTTTTGTGGCTTAACACATAGTCTATTTTGGAGAATGTTCCATGTGCACTGGAAAAGAATGTGTATTATGCTGTTGTTGGGCCGAATACTCTGTACACATCCATGAGGTCAAGTTCATTGATTGTGTTGTTTACTTCCTCTGTGTCTTTGTTGCATTTCTTTCTGGTTGTTCTAACATTTTGGTGAAAGTGGTGTATTAAAATCCCCCACTATTATAGCTGTTGTTAAGTGTGTCGAGTTAGTTCTAACTCATAGTGACCCAGTATAGGGTTTCCGATGAGCAGTTAATGAGCTTGAACTGCTGACCTTGTACTTCAAATAGCTTTGCAGTGTGGCACAGTAACCCACAGCACCACACCAGAATTCCATTATTGTATACTTGTCTATTTCCTTCTTCCAATTCTTTTAGGGTTTGCTTTATATATTTTAAAGCTCTTTCATTGGGAGTGTAGATATTTATTATGGTTCTGCCATCTTGTTCAATCGATGCTTTAATAATGAGACAATGACCTTCTTTATCTCTTATGCTGTTTTATACCTTAAAGTTTATATTATCAGAGATTAGTATTGCCACTTCTGCTTGTTTTTTATTACAATTAGCTTGGTATGATTTTTGCTTTCCATCCTTTTATATTTAATCTATTTTTGTTTTTGTGTGTAAGGTGTATCTCTTTCAAATTTTTTTTAATGTAATACTGTTTTATTTAACTTCAAAAACATTTCAGCATTCTAAACATACAAAAGAAAATAACAGAACATTGCAAAGTATTTAGGTACAGAAGGTTCTTGAACTTTCATTGATGCAGTGGCTCTTTGCTTCGCTGACAATGAAGAGTTCGACATTTGTCCAAAAACAAACATTTGTAAAACTACCGCACTTAAAAAAACACAAAACAAAAACAAATACTTCTCATGCCAACTGGCCCCTTTTTTCCACAGCTAAGAATGGCAGCAGACGCTCCGGTCACACTGTATACAAAAATGAGACAACCTGAAGCTAAATGGATGGCCACTGCGTGTCAACAGGTCAAACAGTGCATGCCCTGAGCTCCGGCCCCTCCAAAGGGCTCACTCCCCCACCCCCAGCCCCAGCCAAGCATGGACCAAGAGTTTGTCCCAGCTGTTCTGTTATTTTTACAAACTATAGATATGTACAGTTGAGAACTCAGGATTTCTAGCCAATAACCATTTAGTTAACACCACCTTACAAATTAAACAAACAAACAAAAAGAAAATGCCAGGAACAGCTTTAAATGCCTTGTCACACCAACAGCAAAGAGCACAGAGCAAGGAGACCAAGAGTGCCTTTTCATCTGAAAAATGCTTGGGAATATGCACAACTTTGATACAGGCTCAGGGTGCTCTGGACACGCAGGGCCACTTCATGTAAACCACTGGCGAGGTCTAGAGCACTTTTAGAGACTACAGTATGATCATGACCCAGTTTTGTAACGAAACCTAATGAGGGCAACAGACAAGCCTCAGAGAGACACCTCAATCACGGCACTCCCTTCCCTACTCGAAGATATTCACAAGGAGACAAACAGTTTTATTCATCATCATCCTCCTGCTCCTCTTCTTCCTCCTCCTTTTTCCGGGCAACTTTAGCAGGACCCTTTGCACCATCAAACTTCCCTTTAGACTTATAGTCGGCAACATCCTTCTCATACTTCTCCTTCAGTTTTGCCGCCTTGTTGATGTAAGGCTGCTTCTCATTGTCACTCAAGTTATTCCACATCTCACCCAACTTTTTGGCCACATCACCAATCAAGATGCTAGGGTTCGTGGATTTGATCTTGGGGCGAAATTCGGAACAGAACAGGAAGAATCCAGATGGTGGCCGTTTGGGAGCATTGGGGTCCTTCTTCTTCTTGCCTCCCTTAGCTGGCTGGTCCATAATCCTTCATTTCCCGATCATAACGTACTTTGTCCGCCTTTGCCATTTCATCAAATTTAGATTTCTCTTTACCAGACATAGTCTTCCACCTCTCTGAGCACTTCTTGGAAAATTCAGCAAAATTGACAGGGATCTCTGGGTTTTTCTTCTTATGATCCTTTCTGCATGTCTGCACAAAGAAGGCGTATGCAGACATCTTGCCTTTTGGTTTCTTAGGGTCACCTTTAGCCAACCTGACTGTATTGTTCGGAGTCTCTCAGACTGCATACTGAAGGATCTTGTTTTTTATTCATTCTGCCCTCTCTGTCTTTTGACTGGTGTATTTAATCATTTGATATTCATTATAATTATCGATAGGTATGAGTCTAGTGCTGTCATTCTGTTTGGTTTTTGTGGTGCTGCTGTTTTCTTTGTTCTGCATGCCTTCCTGTTCTGAGGTCATGTTTTTTTGTACTTTTTTTTGTCAGTTTCTTCATTGTTTTATTGCTTCCATGTGCTTTGGGATTTTCATTTTCTTGATATGTTGTGATTTATTAATTTTATTTGAGGTTATCCTGTATTTTATTAACTGTTTCTTCCATTTAAAGCAGTCTGTTTTATAGGACAAGTTTTTAAGGTACCCTAAAATATATGTGAATCTATCTATGGACTCTATGATTCCCTTTGTATATTTTATTTTCCTTATAGCAAAACCACCTTTTAAATTACTCTTACTCATGGGTCAAAACTGAATATTATAAGTCCTCAGTGTTCTTTTGTTATAGATCATCTCGGGCATTATTGAATCTTTGTTTTCCATTTAGATTTTATTAGCAATTTGTCAATGACCAAGGGAATTTTACTAAGGTTATGAATCAAATTATAAAGAAACTATAGATTTGTTGAAGAGAATAAGTGTTCCTTATATGCTCCTTGCAAAAATTTTTTCTTTCTTATAAGCCTTTTTTATTTCCTTTGAATTGTATTTTTATATGTTGCTTTGGAAAAGTTTTGCAAATTTATTACATGTATCCACAGTTATTTGATTGTATGTTATTTTAAACATTATATCTTAAAAATTATTCAATATCTTTTATTTCTCTTTACAGAAATTAATTGATTTTACTTATTGATCTATTCCCATTGTCGTTACTAAATTCACTTTTTAATTCTAACAGTTTGTAGTTTACCCTGTTATTTCCATGCCATATACTGATTCATATTTCTTGTGTATATTGATAGTTCTGTTTTATTTCAAAACTTACAGATTTTAATAGTCTAAAACTTAATAGAATGTTGATAAAAGTAGTGATAATAAGAATCACTTTCTCCTGATTTCAGGATAAAGGTCTCCAGTATTTGTCCCTTAAATATGGATGCTTTAGTTTGATTTGTGATAAGTTTTGTCAAGTTATGAAAGATTTTTCACATTTCTGTTTATTATCATGTATGCTTCTTTAATCATAAATACATATATAGTTGATTCCATCAAGTCCTTTTCTATTGAGATTATCAAAATATTTTGATTTTTTTGTTTTAATTGCATCATTCTTCTCCATTATAGCAGAAAGGGTGCGGCCTAAGTGATTTTATTGCCTGAAAATAGAGGATCTTTTTATGTTTTAATCTATAAAAATATTTATCTATTGAATTTGTTTTTAATTGTCTTAAAATTATAATGTTATTTACCTCAATGTTGAATACGTGGTGGTTGCATGTTGCATACTAATTCCATCTCAGAATTAAATTAGCATCTTTTTCTTTAATCTTTGTTCCCTTTTTTTCTTTAAGCATGACGTTGGTTTTGCAGTTTCAACAAATATATTTTATTAAATTAATGATAGATTTCTAATTTTAGATTTCTGAGGCTATTTGATATTCTTAATTAGTTATTCTAAATGGAATCACAGTAAATTAAACAGGCATTCAGGATCAATGGAAATAAACATACATTTTCCCCTTTAATCTGCTAATGTAGTCAATATCCTTGATTAATTTTATAAAATTAAATTATCCTTTAATTATTGGATTGATTCCTTGGAGGCCAAGAGGGCCAAACTTTGTCTCTCATACTTCTGACATATTGTCAGGAGGGACCAGTCGCTGGAGAAGGATATCGTGTTTGGTAAGGTAGACGTTCAGAGAAAAAGAGGACGACCCCCAACAAGATGGATTGGCCAAGTGGCAGCATTGATGGACTCAAGCGTGGCAACAGTAGTGAGGTTGGCCCAGGATCGGGCAGTGTTTTTGGTTCTGCTGTGTATAAGGTCGCTATGGGTTGGTGCCAACTCGATGGCACCTAACAACAATAATACCAATGTTATAATATTATTTTGAATGCATACTTGTAATAGCATTGCTGTTGTTGTTTAATTTTAGATGTTGGTACCTGTATTCTGAAATATGATTTATTTGGGTCTTTCTTGTCTAGAATTGATAATCAAGATTTCTATACTATTTCTGTTTTCTTTTCTTTTCCTGGATGAATTTATACAATTTGAAATTTGGAATCAGGAATATTTTGTGAGCATTGATCTTTTACTGTGACTCCAAACTTTTCTATGACTCTGTAGGGTAAACACTAGACTGTGAAACCAAGGTGGTTCAACTCGAACATATATTCCTTGGGAGAAAGATGAGGCTTTTTGCTCCTAAAAAGATTTACAGTCTAAGATATTGGATTTCTCAGGTTGTACATTTTACATGGGTCAATAAAAATAATTTTCTCAAAAAAATAATTCCTTTATATTAAATAACATTTCTTTTGGCATTTGGTTGCATGCTGACTTTACAACGTGTAATTGTTGTAGCAAGTGTAAAGAATCAGGATGAACACTCACCCAAAATTTGGTCCTGATATCAAGACAGATGATATGATACATACGGAAATCCAAAGGAATACTACAAGTTTAATACTCAGTGAGCTTCAGAAATGGAATTTACTTTATTTTCCACAAGTATATGGTAGCCTCTAGTTTAAAATTCTCCACTCTTGGCAACAACCTTTGGAAGAATCCTAAGACACTTTAGCATTATATGAAAATAATGCCCTAAACATTTACAAGACTTGAATAACTTGGTGATGCTTTTCTATATATGAGATCATGGCATCTGCAATAGAGGATTTTTACTTCTTTATTTCCCATTGATCTCTTTCCTTTCTTCTTTCTTTTTTCTTTCTCTCTTTTTTTTTTCTCTGTCTCCCTTCCTTCTTCCTTCTCTCCTTTTTTTTTTCTTTCTTTTCCAAATCGCTCTAGTTAGAACATGAAAAGAATAATTTAAATTGTTTAATTAATGTGGCATCTTTTTTTCTTGTTTGATAATCTCAGGGAAATGCATTTGTTAATGCAGATCTTTTCTGTATTAATTTACTCAGGCTTTGGTAACAAAGTACTATAAAGTGGGTGGCCTAAAACAATAGACATTTATCCTTTCACAGTTCTGGAAGACAGAAATATGAAATCAAGTTGTTGGTTGGTTCATGATCCTTTTTAAGGTAAAAGGGAAATATTTTTCCTTGTTTCATTCAAGCATTTTGTGGTGGGTAATCCTTGGTATTCCTTGACCTGTAGCTGTGACACTCAAATTTCTTTCTCTATCGTCACATGACCATTTTTTCTGTGTCTCTATGTCTTTATTCTTTTTTTTTTTCTTCTCTTCCTAGGAGGACAGTACTAATTCAATTAATAGCCATGTTAATCTAATATAACCTTATGTTCATTTACTGAATTTCATCTATAAAGACCTTCATTTAAAATAATGTCAGTCTTTATTTTTAGGTATCACTATTTAGCCAGGAGTCCTGGTGTGGCGCTGCAGGATAACGCAGTGGGTCATGAGGTGATCCTCAGAAACCCTAGACAGATCGCTCTGAGTTAGAGTCAACTTGACAACACTCAACAGCAACAGCAATTCAGCCAAGTTCATATTCCGTCCTATTGTGTTGACTGTTTTTACTGTAAGGAAGTGTTATAATGCACCAAAAAATTCTGTACCTATTGAGGTGACCTTGTCATTTTTGTTCTTTTCATTTATTAATATGATGTATTCCTAATTTGATTTTAGGGTGCTGGCTAACTTTTCAGCACTGTGACTCCATAGGCTAAGTGCTAGACTGAAACACAAGGTAGATGGATAGACTCCAACAGCTACTTCTGAGGAGAAAGATGAGGTTTTCTGCTTCCAAAAAGATTTACAGTCTAGGATAACGTATTCAAGGTCTCTATGATTTGGAACAAAATGGGCACTACCACAACACCAAACAAACTTTGCATTCCAGTAAAAAGTTTCATTTTATCATGGTACATAACTCTGTTTATAAATTGCTAGCTTTAGTAACCTAGTATATTTGCTTGCTTATTTCCATCTATATCTATGAGATATTTATCTATGTTTTGTTATTGTTGTTGTTGTTCTTTTTTCCTGGGGTTAATATTGTGATAACATTAACTTTGAAAAAGAAGTTGGGGAGTTTTTCCTCCTTATTTAGGAAGTTAGTTTTTGACAAACTGATATTAATTGTTTAATGTTTTGTAGAATACACCACTAAAACATATTGTATTGGACATTTCTTGTGGTTAAAGTTTTTCATCGCTAATATCATTTCTTTACTTGTTTCCATATCTATTGTGACATTTTATTTCTTACTCAGTCACTTTCAGTAATTTGTGTACTGATATATTTCTAGAAATGTCTCCATATCTAAGCTATATATATTTTTTAACATTTATTAATGATCTACTTATATCTTATTTCAAATTTTTTTTCTCAAAAATCATGTCCCTTCAGAACAAACGCCCCCTCTAAGACTGAAACCTAAAGGGAACACATGAGCAGGCATGTAAGCTTGCTGGTGACCATGATGCTTTACTGGCGAGTGGAAGCAATGATGATATGGGCTGAGTTCAACCATGTTCCATAGACTCCCATCAACCTGGAGATGAGAGAGAGAAGAGGAAGGGCTGGATGGTATGAAATGTGGTGAGACCTGTGGACTCCTGAGCTCATGGATAAGGATATAGCCATGGAAGTTTAGAGCTGAGAGTGACACATCCAGCTAATATGAAGTAACGAGAGAGGGACAAGAATGCCCACCCTTGTAGACAGTACACATTCAACTTAGTTAGCTTTGATCGCTTGATGATCAGAACTGCATTTGTTGTTGTTGTTGTTGTTGTTGTTAAGCCAATGAGTCGATTCTGACCCATAGTGACCCTATATAGGGCTTCCAAGGGGTACCTGGTGAGCTTGAACCACTGACCTTGCAATTCAAACAACTTTGCAGTCTGATACATTACCCCACAGCACCACACCAGGACTCCCAAACTCTAGAGGAAGATAAAAAAAAAATTTTTTTTTGATAAAGGAAACTAGTGTAAATTGCTACCATTTGATGAACTTGATCTACACTTATGGATGTTGTTGTGTGTACAATCAAGTCGGTTCTGACCCATAGCAACTCTGTATACTGTTTCCAAGGAGTGATTGGTGAGCTTGAGCCACCGACCTTGTAGTTCAAACAGCTTTGCAGTCTGGTGCGTTAACCCACAGTACCACACCAGGACTCAAAATATCATCTGAGAGGGAAGGAGTCTTCATGTCAGGTATCAATCCTATCCCCATTGTATACAGGGTTGGTAGGAAGGGGCAACTTGGGAGGGCTATAAAGGCACAAAGTGACTGACTTACAAGTTTTCAAGAGGAAGTTTAGTTTCAGAGGGTGTGGGGCGGAAGACAGAATCCCCACTGAATAGTTTTCATCTTATCTAGAAAGGTCTGGTGAAAGGAGATGGGGATAAGATTCTTATGATTCAATAGTGACTAATTGTTATCATGACTAATTGTGACTATCACAACTATAAAGGTAGAAGTTAACAAAAAGGGGGAATCAGTTAACTTACAGGCCAGGAAAGAGAACTCTAGGACCAACAAGGGAGAAGAGCATGAATGGAATATGGGACCCTAACCAGAGAAACAGAAACACCAGAGATGGAAGCAGAGATGAGGACATGGAGAGATAGAACAGCTGAGGACTCTAGACTCACAGAAAGAGAAAGGTTGTGTGTTCGTGGCAGGAAGCAGCCTTGCAGAATGTACCCTTTGTTTGTTTAAATGATTATGTCTTCCTGAGTGTTTTTGTCCACAGCCTCCCCGCCCCCCCCCACAAACAAAAATAAAGAAAAAAAGGGAATAGAAGCAAATACCATTGAATGATGATGCATAAAGGTGATTGTAATCATTGCAATAAAATGATGAGTGTTAAACTGATGTTCTCCCGTGTAAACTAACACTCAATTCACAATAAAAGCCTTGAGATTAGCAGTTCAAAACCTCCAGTCACTCCTTGGAATCACTACACAGTGCCATTATGAAACAGAACCAGTTTTATGGCACTTAATATTTTATTTAATTAATTTTCACTATATTTCATAGGCCCTCCTTTTTCTTTATTTAGTTTTATTTTGATATTTTTTCCAATATTTTAAGTCAAATAGACCAGTCATTTAATATAATCTTTTTTTTTATTAGCTGTTTTTTTGTTGTAAAGTGCAATCAAGTCAATTTCAACCTATAGTGACCCTGTATAGGGTTTCCAAGGAGCGAATGGTGAGCTTGAACTGCCTCCTTGCTATTCAAACTGACTTTGCAGTGCAGTGCAGTAACCCACAGCCTAGCACTGTTTTTATTGTTGTTTTTGTTAAGTACCGTGAAGTCCGTTCTGACTCATAGTGACCCTGCACAGGGTTTCCGAGGTTGGAGCCCTGGTAGCACAGTGGTTACGAATTGGGCTGCGAACCGCAAGGTCTTCAGTTCAAAACTACCAGCTGTTCCATGGGAGAAAGATGAGGCTTTCTGCTCCCGTAAAGATTTACAGCCTCGGAAACCCTGTATAGGGTCGCTATGAGTCAGAACCGACTCCACGGCACATAACAACAACAACAACAAATCTTTAAAGGAGCAAAAATCCTCATCTTTCTTCTGCAGAAAAGCTGGTAGTTTTGAACTGCTGATCCCGAGGTTACATTAGGACTCCAAGGTTCAGAGTGATAAATTCTCCTTCAATCTCTTTCATAAGAACCGCACATAGTGCTATAGAATAAATACTGAACTAACAGTCGCTGTAAGATCTGCAGTTCAAATAATCTCCTCGGGCAAAAGATAAGGTTTTCTGTGTCAGTAAAGATTTACAGCCTTGGAAGCAAATTGATGGCAGTAGATTTAGATTGGCGTGGCAATCTCTTCCTTAGTTGCAGCTCATAAATTTTGGTGTGTTGTGTCTTTATTTTAACTTAGGTCAAAGTGTTGTGTAAATTCTTCCTGTTTCCCTTGATTACTTTTAATACATATTTTTGATTGTCCCATATTTCTTTCATTATTATTTTCTAATATAATTATATTGTGATTGGAGAATATACTTGGCATGATTGTTTTTCTTATACATTTATTTTGGTTTGGTTTGTGTTTCAGCATATGGTCTATTCTGGAGAATGTTTCATGTAATCTTGAGAGAAAAAAAGTGTATTTTGTCAGTTTTGCTTAGGTATTGCATATATGCCTGCTACAACTTATGAAAACATTTCAACCTGCAGAGTCAATTCTTTATTTACATAATGAGCAATCTTCCAACTAATTCAGTCATTTTCTCTCTTATTATTATTATTTTTTTCCTGGAACACTGGTATGCCACATGTTACACCTCATTTACATTCCAAGAAATTATTTATCTTCTTCCTCATTTGTTCATTTGTTTTCATTTTTGCTTTGAATTTTAAGATACTTTTTCCAGTTGAAATGCAGAAGATTTTAATTATTTCTTAATATTAACCTCCTTACTCTTACTTTATCTAATTAATTTCAGTATTTAAAATAGTTGGTTTAGATGCTTAAAAATTATTACCTATTAATTTAATGTGCACAATAACAAACAAAAAAACCCTCACTCTTTACTATTCCCTTTGACTTAAATTTCCAGTTCTCATTCAATGAAAGTTACCTTGTCTTTTATATATATCTTCCCTTTCCTTTCAGTGATCTTGCCTCACAGAAGCTCAATGGCCTTTGCTGTTACATGATGTCGAGTCAGTTCAGGCTCACAGAGACCCTGTATAGGGCTTGCAAGGAGTGGCTAGTGGGTTTGGACCACAGACCTTGTGGGTAGCAATTCAGTGCCTAATTTGGGCTAATATTAGATTTAGCTTTTAAAAACATCCAAAGACTCTGATTTAATTATTCTGATTGAGTCCCAGGGATTCTAATAGATAATCACAATCCAGTTCTACTGAAATTCATTTTTTTCTTTGCTTGACGGTGGGTTAGTAATACTCAACGCTTACCTTCACAGAACTTTAAACTGAAAAAAAAACTTCAACAGTGGAAGCTGTAGCAGACAAATTGAATTAAATCTGCAGAACCACACAATGAAAAACCCAAGGCCCCAAGAAAACTGTGCTGACATTTTAACCCTGAATCATATTACTAAATGAATGGATTTTTACATAAAAATAAATTTGTACCAGCAAGCTGCTGAACTATGCAGGCACACTACATGGACTCTCTACAACAAAGATACAGGAGACACATTAAACAGACACAGATTAAAATTCTGGCACTCAGAACTTCAGAATAAAGTTTAGAGAGGTGGAATGAATGTTTGTAGAGAGGAGAGGCCAAACAGGGATGGTGAGAGAGGGAGCGTGGTTAATGACTGGCAACTGAGGGGGATCTGGCAGAGCAGATTTGAAAAGATGCAAGGTCTTCTTTTCCCCCACACTCCCTTTGTGACCAGAAGTGTGGCTAGTTCGCAACCTCATCAACCCCTAGTACAGATCCTGCTCTCTGGGAGTTCAGAGTCACATGGTTGGGAGCCATACCTGTGTGAGGTGAGTCCAGCTGCATTACTTTGGTTCCTGGATTCAGATGGACATGGCTTCAGACCTACAAAACCGACAAAACCATAAGACCAGCATTCAACCAGTCATGCTGCCCCCAGCTTCCCTGTGGTCCTAACAAACCCTGACATCAATTCCATCAAGGGGCTTCATGAATTACTTCCAGATTAATTGTCCTGAACATAGATATCACTGAGACCAATAAGAACTCTTATCTAGGGACAGAAACTGCTGTCACTTCCCTGCCATAGCTACCTTGTGAGCTCCCCAGAGATTTCTCCCTTCCAGGTCCAACAACTACACTGGGTTTTGTTTTTGTTGGTTTTTGTTGTTGTTGTTGTTGTTGTTTTTTACAAATGTGCCAATCCCACAATACCCTAGAGACAAAAAAATTTAGCTTGCATGAAGAAATGAGAGAATGACTCAAACAAATGACCAAGATCCAGAGCCAGAAAATGATTCCAAAAGAGAAAAGGTAATGGAACTAACTGGAAAAAAAATTCAAAGCAATAATTATTATGTACTTTCAAAGGATCAACAGAAAGATTTAGGAAAGCAAGGAGAATACATTAGAAACTTTAGGAAAATTCAGGAAAACACTACAAAAGCAAACAAACAAGATAAATTGCAAAATTTGAAACAATACAAAACCTTCAGAATACAGAAGATTAATACTAAGATATCAGAAATGAACAATACATTGGAAGGAGTGTATGTGAAGCAATGGAAGCCTGAATTAGTGAGCCTGGATATAAATCTTTCAGTACTAATATGCTAGAAAAACAATCATAAAAAAGAAGGAAAAAAAATCTAAGGAAAGCCTAAGTGTTTTGTG
>NW_006408771.1:2889827-2899618 GCF_000296735.1 Chrysochloris asiatica | reverse complement strand
AAAATTAATTCACAACTATTGATAATTACATTGAATGTATGAGGATTAGATATTCCAGTCAAGAGACATAAAGAGCATAATGGATAAGAAAACGAGATCCTTCAATATGCTGTCTAAAAGAGACATATGAAAAAGATGAAGACAACCTAAATGTCCATCAACAGAAGACAGACTAAACAAACTTTGGTACATACACGCAATGGAATACTACAAAATGTTGAAGAGCAGTGATCAATCTGTGAAACACCTACAACCTGGCTGAATCTGGAGGACATTATGCTGAGTGAAATGTCAATCACAAAAGGACAAATTGTAGGAGACCAACATTGTAAAAAGTTGAAAAAGGGTTTTCATGAGAAAAGATGCAATGTATGATGGTTATTGGTGGGAAAGGAAAAATTATTGCTGGACTAGAGTGTAGAAACATGTTGTCATGGGTGACATGGCAGGAAATATATAACAAGAGGGAGGTTAGCAGAGGACAGATGAAGATAATGGGAAACACAGGGATTAATTCAATAGTTAAAGTGAATGGAGGTAGTTGTTATTGTTAGGTGGCATCAAGTAGGTACCAACTCATAGTGACTTTATGAACAATAGATGAAAACCTGCCTGCTCCTGGGCCAACTTCATAATCATTGCTACGTTTGAGTCCATTGATGCTGCCACTGTACCAATCCATCTTGTTGGAGGTCTTCCTCTTTATCTCCAATCCTCCAGTTTACCAAACATGATGTCCTTCTTCAGTGACTGGTCTCTTCTGACAATATGTCTGAAGTATTAAAGATGAAGTCTTGCCATCGTGGCTCCCAGGAGGCACTCTGGCTATACTGTTTCTAACACATATCTATTTGCTCTCTTGGCAGTTGATGATACTTTCAGTATTTTCATCCAACACCATAACTCAAATGCATCAATTATTCTACTGTCTTCCTTATTCACTTTCCAGCTTTTGCATGCATATGAGGCTATTGAAAAAAACCATGTCTTGCTTCAGGAGCACCTTAGTCCTCAAACTGACATCTTTGCTCTTCAACACTGTAAAGAGGTCTTGTACAGGAGATGTGCCCAATGCAATACATCGTTTGATTTCTAGTCTGCTGCTTCCATGAGTGTTGATGGTTTATCCAGGCAAAATGAATTGACAACTTCAATCTTTTCTCCATTTATATGAATGTTATTTATTGGTCCAGTGGTGAGCATTTTGTATTCTTTACCTTGAGGTACAATGTATACTGGTGACTATGGTCTTTGATCTTCATCAATAGTATTTTAAGTCCTCTTGGCTTTCAACAAGCAAGGTTGTACCTTCTGCATATCTCAGATTATTAACGAGCCTTCTTCCAATCCTGATGCAATGTTTTCCTTCGTATAATCTAGCATCTCTGATTACTTGTTTAGCATACAGACTGAATAAGTATGGTGAAAAATATACCCCTGATGCACACCTTTCCAAATTTTAAACCATTTGGTGTTCCGTTATTCTGTTCAAACAACTGCTTCTTGGTCTATGTACAGATTCCTCATGAGCACAATTAATGTCCTGGAATACTCATACTGAACAGCATTGTTCGCACACTCAAAAGCCATTATGTAGTTAATAAAGCAAAAGTAAACATCTCTCCAGTATTTTCTGCTTTCTTCCAAGATCCAGCTGATATTAGCGATGACTTCCCTCGCTTCCAAGTCTTCTTCTGAAAATGGCTTGAACCTCTGGATGTTCCTCGTGAATGTATTGTTGCAGTCATTTCTGTATTACTTTCAGAAAAACTTTATTCACATGGGACATTAATGATATTGCTTGATGATTTCCTCATTCCATTGAGTCACCTATTTTTGGAATAGGCACAAGTACAAACCTCTTCAGGCAGTTGGCCAGGTAGTTGTCTTCCAATTTTCTTTGGCATAGATAAGTGAGTGCCTTCAGTGCCGCCTCACTTTCTTGAAAGATTTCAACTTTTATTCCATTAATTTCTGGTGCCCTTATTCTTTGTCAATGACTTAAATGCACCTTGCAATTCTTCCTTCAGGATCATTGGCTCTTGATCATATGCTAACTTTTGAAAAGGTTGAACATTGACCATTTCTTTTTGGTACAGTGACTCTGTGTATTATGTCTTCTTTTGATGCTTTCTTCATCATTCAATATTTTCCCCATGTTGTTGTTGTTGTTAAATGCCATTGAGTTGATTCCGACCCATAGCAATCCTGTATAGGGTTTCTAAGGAGCAGCTGGTGAGCTCGAACCACAGACCTTGCAGTTCACATGATTTTGCAGTCTGACACGCTAGACCACATCACCACACCAGGATTCCCATAGAATCCTTCAACACCACAAGTCAAGGTTTGAAGTTTTTCTTCAGTTCCCTAAGGTTGCAAAACAGTTGATTGTGTTCTTCCATTTTGGCTTTCTGACTCCAGTTCTTTGCACATTTTGTTATAATATTTGACTTTATCTTCTGAAACTGACCTCTGAAATTTTCTGTTCAGCTCTTGTACCTCCTCACGTCTTCCATTTGCTTTAGCATCTCTATGCTCGAGAAAAAAAATTAGAGTCTCTTCTGGCATCTATTTTGGTCTTTTCCTTCTCTCTTGTCTTCTCAATAACCTTTTGCTTTCTTCCTGTATGATGTTCTTGATGTCATCCCACAACTCTTCTGCTCTTGGGTCTTTAGTGTCTAATGCATCAAATCTGTTCTTCAGATAATCTCTAAATTCAGGTTGGATATAGTCCAGGTCATATTTTGGCTCTCATGGACTTGTTTTAATTTTCTTCTGCTTTAGCCTGAATTTGCAGAGGAGCAACTGATGGTCTATTCTGCAGTTTGCTCCTGACCTTGTTTTGGCTGATGATATGGAGCTCTCCACTGTCTCGTTCCACAGAGGTAGTCAATTTTACTTCTGTGTAGTGTTCTGGTGAGGTTCATGTGTATAGTCATTCTTTATGCTGTTTAAAAAAGTATGTCATTCATTGGTCAAGTTTTCAGATTAGTTATTATAGTAAACACTGTAATTATTTATTAGGTGCTAAAGCTCAATGTCAACTTCTTGTAGTTAAGTTCCATCAAGTTGGTTCTAGCACATATCGACTCTGAGGAAGAGCTGGTGTGTTTGAACTACCAGCCTTGTGGTTAGCAGTCCAGTGCTTATTCTACAGCACCACACCATGACTCTCAATGCAAACTCTCAGTGCTGTCCAGTCAGTGTCAACTCATAGCAACCCCCATATAGAGTTTCAGAGGCAGTAAATCTTCATGAAAGCAGAAAGCCTCATCTTTCTCCCTTGGAACATGTGGCAGGCTAGAACTGAGGAACTTGTGGTTATTAATTTAGTACTTATGTATGGAGCCACCACTATGTCAACTAGTGGTGAATCAAAAAGCAAACAAATAGTAAAGATGAGAAAATACAGTGTTTGTCTTTTCTTTTGAGCAAGCACAAGTTTTCCTTTACTTGCAATTTTACATTTATCATGTAGATCATCACTGGGCATGGTGCCAACATATGTTTCTCATAAATCTGGATATTTTCTGAGTATGGAAATGGGTAGTAACAAAATTTACTAATGTTATTATCTCTATTCTAGTACGTAGGTTTTACCTTGAATAACTTCTGTTTCTACTATACTTTACAACTTCTGTCTGCTTATAAAAATAGATTTCTTTTGTTAATATTCCTCACCCATTTTCCTATTCTAACTTAGTCTAAACTTTTGTCTAATTAACCTAAAGTATGACCCTTAGTTTTGACAGTCAAGCACTTGCATTCTCCTCTAACTTGTCAAATTAATCATAGATGAATAGTTCAATACATTTCTTTCTAACAAAATTTCTGATGGTATATTACCATTTATCAAACTTATTATTATTTTTCAATAAAGTCCTTCTATTAATACTATAACTTACCGTAAAGTCATTAAGGCAAAATATTAGCTCTCTTTTGTTAGTATATATTTTTCTAATTAATTTATTGTAAGAATTAAAACAGTCCATTGATAATTCTTATCTACATGGAACTATCTTCATGTTATGAAATGTAAGTCAAATTTACATTTGTGTATAAAAATTGAGATGATTTAATGGAATGCATTTCAAATAAAAACAATACACAATACTGAGAAAAAGGTAGTTTCATCTTTTAATGTTTAAGGTAAGAAAATTATCAAGATCTTTTACTCCTGAATACTTTATAAATTTTCTTCCTAGTCACTATTCTCTTTCCTCCCCTTCTCTTTTGGTAGCCTAGTTGATTAAATGGAGGTGCCTTTGTCTTTGGAATATCATCAACTCCTATGTTACACGGACTAAGTGGAGCACAAGGTGTTTCCTAGGAGAAGAAAGCAAGGAGGATTGTGTATCCCCGACTCTGGTCTAGCCTTAAATGTTCAAAATATTTTTTTTCACAGTTCTAGACTAATTTTCCAAGGTACATAGAGATTGAAATCACAAGTTTAACAAAGAAACAAGGTTTAAATTGAACAACCGAGGTGTATATCTCTGACTATTATTAAATACTCTGAAAACTTAAATAGAAAGGAATTAAATGAATGGTTTCAAGTTAGCACACATTTATATCTTCCTTATCTGTTGATAAATTAAAGACGCAATAAAAAAAACTTAAAAGGACAATAAGAACTCGCGAAAATACAACCGTAGTTTAACATTGTATAAAACTGGGGGGGGGGGGGGGGAAGGGAAAATGGAGGAGTAACAAAGAAGTTTAAAGTTATTATCTGAGTGTTTGCAGTGGGAAATATCAATGAGTTGAAACTCTGTGTGCTTTACAGAACACACACATGCACCACTATCCCTGGAAATTTTCAGTATGTTGAGTACTAACAACAATTGGAACTTAAAAATCAAGCTTTGACAAAAATTTGAGTAGAAAGAACTTGGATTCCCCAAATCTCTCTTCCATCAACAGTCATTCAGAAATATCTCTTTTCTACACTTGCAGGGTACATGTTTTTTCTATGGATAAACTGAAGGTGAGATATGCCAGATTAAGAAGTACAACCCACTTCTAAAATATCAAGTAAGTTAACTTTTGAAAAACTGGAGGTTTAATTAAAAAGCAACAACCAACTGCAGTGTCTCAATCTCTTTCTGGATCCAGCTTCTACAAAGAAAGTGAGAAGACTTATATCCTCCAAGAAAGAAAGGAAAACATAATGTCTAAGTTCATATCTGGGCACTAGCCCAAGAGAGCAATCAGTTTAATTTGGTGCTTGAGGATTTACCACAGTGCAAAACAGATTTCCAAGGATGGCGATAGGGGAGCAAGGGTATAGGAAGAATTGAATAGCTTATTATGTGTTGGGATTAACCTTGAAAAACATTTGATAGATACATTACAGGTCTATCTCAATATCTGAAATATAATAGCAGTAGAAATGTATTCTTTAGAAATAGAAAAATAAAAACAACTGCAAAAATAAATTGTTAAAATTTTAGAAGGGTTTTTCTCAGTATTGGGAGCTTCAGTAGAAATAAATGTATTAGCATATTGTTTTTTTATTTATTTTTAAACAGTTGATTGTGAATTGAGTGAAGATTTGCACAACAGAAATCAGTTTTTCATTCAACAAATCATTCATCTCAATGATTGCAATCTCCTCCATGCAACAGTTGGTAGTGGTGGTTATGTGCCATGGAGTCAGAACCGACTCATAGCGACCCTGTATAGGGTTTCTGAGGCTGTAAATCTTTACAGGAGCAGAAAGCTTCCTCGTTCTCCTGCAGAGCAGCTGGTAGTTTTGAACTGCTGACTTTAAGGTTCGCAGCCCGATTCATAACCACTACGCTACCAGAGCTTAGTTGTCCCATTTCCTCCCTGTGATTTCTATTTCTATTCAATACATCTTCCCATCCCTCTTAAATTTTGTCATTAGGTACATATTTCTGTTTTATTTTGAATGGTTGACCATTCCATGGTAATTCCACCTTACTAGTATTGTTGTCCTGGCTGTATACCTATCTATGCTTCGCTGAAAATTGGGCCATGAGGATGAGTTCCTTTCTAGACCTGAAGAGGGCCATAATCTCAGGTTCCTCCAGCATCTTTATAACCAGTAAGTCTGGTCTTTTAAAAGATAAATTTGAATTCCATTCCACATTTTCTCTCACTTTATCTGAGACCTTTTAGAGCCATTAGTAGCTGGGTACCGTCAAGTTCTTCCACTCTCAGAGTCATGAAGACTGATGTTTCCCTGTTCCATTAGTTCATTTAATTAACAGATTACAAGCATCTTCAATTCTCATCACTCTTCTTTCTTTCACATATGGAGAGACCAATGGTTGTACCTTAGATAACCACTCGTGAACATTTAAGATGCCAGACACTACTCACCAAAGTAGGATGCAAAACATTGTCTTTTTGACTATGTTATGACAACTGATCATACTCCTGTGTCCCCAAGCCCAGCAACTTATTGCCTAAAGATGTTTGATAATATCTAAGAAGTTTTCATCATTTTAGCCAGCTGTATGCTCCATCACATTCATAGTTGTGTTTGCAGCAAAATTAAATACTCATGTGTCTTTTAAACCCTTACATATGTGTTGGTCTACTCCCACTTTTCCTTCCATACCCATTCAGCCTGTGTCTCCACCCATTTAATTACCCACAGAACACAATTGCTCCAAGGTTGTGTATATAACACTATTTGCCTATATCCCCTTTAGACCTTGCATACCTCCTTGTGTCTTCACCTGCATTTATAATTCTTCTGCTAACCTCTTCTTGTATATTGCCCTCCTCCTTTCTGTATATTGCCTTCCCTGTCAATTGAGTTAACAAGTGTCTTCCCTCTAGACAGTGTATCACTCTCTCTTCCCTCCTGCTCCTGGTAACGATCAAATAATGTTTTTTTAACATGAAAACTTTTCTTGAGTTTTACACTAGTGGTCTTATACAATATTTGTCTTCTTCTGATTGACTAATTTCACTCAGCATAATGTCTTCCAGGTTCATCCACAAGCATATTGTATTGCACTGCAAAAATATTTAGGCTCTATTTATTTATTCAAACATGGGATTGCATTTCTTTGATAAACATTAAAAGTACTTTGAAGATATGTAAATTACAAGTATTCAGATCAGTATTGTGGAGTAGATTAGATAATTATTTGGTGATTTCTCAGTTGTTCTTTTCATTCATAGCAGGACCTCACTGATTAACCTCAAAATCAAGCACGATTTTTCACTCAAAATCAAGCACAATTTTTCAGAGAACACAAAAATTACCTTTTTGAATAAAACATTTTCAATTAAATATTAAATTTTAATATAACTTACATAACAATTTTTGCATAATAGAAAGTCAAAAGAGTAGTAATGAGGTAAAATATTTTTGGTGAGAGTGGAAGAAGTCAAAAGGGAATAGTTAAAATAAGGTTACTTTCTTTTAAAAGCAAGGTTAGATCTGTTACAGAGCAGGGGTAGATAAGGCATAGCAAAGAAATGGAAAATTTCAGTCAATCATGAATAATTTGGATTTTTAGGTTAATTATCATATTTGCTCTATTCTACATGGCACAAATTCACAATTTAAACTCAGAATCAGCCAAAAGAAAATACTAATATAAGTGCTTATTGCTGACATTTCCCTGGAAGCAAAGTTTCTCATTTCCCAGTAGTCAAGACAGGCAAGGAAGCCACAAATCCTGCTCTCACTATACTGATGGAACAAGACTACTTATCAATCATTCAAATAATTGAGGACAAGATTGCTGACCAGGATTTAGGAAACAAAATATAAGCACAAGTGAGGTTTTTACTTCCAAATCTGCATGTAAAAATCTCCCATATGTTTTTCTCTGAACTCTTGCCCTTTTCACTAGGTTGATGCTAATGTGCAAATTTGCTACTTTATAGATGGCATTGAGGATGGCAGAGCTCCAGGCTGGATCAGACCTTGGTCCATCTATAACCACTGCTTTTAAAATGATCAGTAAGAAAGATGTACTTGGGCTCCATATGAATGAAACTTAAGCTTCTATCACATTGTATTTCATGTAGCCTGTGAGTTAAAACTAGTAAGAATAATGATATACACTGTTGAAAACATTCTCCATATGAAATAAATAACATAAGGCACAGGATAAGATTGTGATTTAAAACTAGGAAAATAATTTCTCAACTAAGGTCCCCATTGCAAAAATACTCAAGAATATTGAGGAGAAAGAGAAAGTGTCCTCAACATACCAAAAATAATCTAAGTATATCATTAAGATGAACTGTTAACTGTGGAATTTATGGATTAAGCACCACAAATATTTTTTTCAAGATCCACAATTATAGATGATCCTCAGGTGTTTAATCCAGAAATTCCACAGTTAACAGTAAGTACTTCAAGTCTTCTTCATTTTCAGCAAACAAGTATGTGTCATTTGCATATCACAAATTTTTGATGAGTCTTCCTTAAATTCTGATTCCATGCTGTTCCTCATGTAATCCAGCCCTCAGATTATTTGCTCAGCATACACACTGAGTAAGTATGGTGAAAGAATTCAACCCTGACACACACCTTTAGTGATTTAAAACAATTCAGTGCCCCATTGTTTTACTGGAACAACTGCCTCTCAATCTATGTACAGGTTCCTCATGAGTACAAGTAAATGTTCCAGAGTAGTTGTTGTCCACAATACTGTCCATAGCTTGTCATGGTCCACCCAATAAAAAGCCTTTGTGTAGTCAATAAAGCACAAGTATACATATTTCTGGTATTGCCTGCTTGCATCCAAGATCCTTCCAACGTTAGCAAGGCTATCCCTCATTACACGTCCTCTTCTAAGTCTGGCTTGAATTCTGGCAGTTTCCTGTCAATGTGCTGCTGTAGCTGTTCTTGAATTACCTTGAACAAAATTTTACTTTTATGTAATATTAATGATTTGACCAATGATTTCCAAATTCCATTGAGTCACTTCTCTTTGGAATGGGCACAAATATGGATCTCTTCTAATCAGCTGGCCAGATAGATAGTTCTTCCAAATTTCTTGGCAGAGATGAGTGAGTGCCTCCAATGCTGCATAAGTTTGGTGAAAGATTTCAGTTTGTATCCCATCAATTCCTGGAGTCTTGTTCATTGTCAATGCCTTCAGTACAGCTTAGACTTCTTCCTTCAGTACCATTGGCTCTTGATCATATGCTACCTCTTAAAATGTTTGAACACTGATTATTTTCCTTTTGATACAGTGACTCTGTATATTCCTTCCTTCTTCCTTTGATGCTTTCTGCATCATTAAGTATTTTGCCCATAGAACTCCATGTCATTATTACATCTAGTCTGAGTTTGGCAACTGTTTCCCTTAAGTCAAACTCTACAGGTATATTGCCTTCAAATGAAACCTGTGCTTCAATTTTAAATTCATTAAAATACATTTTAGAATTTATTATATATTTTTGTTTTCAACTGTCTAATATTAGAATAGAGAAAAGTAAGTGCAGTTGCTCCGTACAGTAAGCACAGGACTGTGAATCACATGGTCTGCAGTTTGAGCATACCAGTTGAGGCTTTCTACTCCTACAAGGAAGCCCTATACAGTGTCGTTATGCATCAGAACTGACTCAAAGGCACTTAATATAAACTAATGTATATAGATGTGTGTGTGTGTGTGTGTGTGTGTGTGTGTGTATAGCTCTAGTGACCTAGTGGTTACAATTTGGGCTGCTAATCTCATGGTCAGCAGTTCTGTGGGAAACAGTTGATGTTTTTGTAAAGATATACAGTCTTGGGAACCCTATACAGGGTTGCTATGAGTCGGGGTCAACTCCATGGTACATAACCACCA
>NW_006408771.1:2883439-2889617 GCF_000296735.1 Chrysochloris asiatica | reverse complement strand
GTTTCTGCATTTCCTGATTATTCCATTATTTTATTTTTGTATTTTACTACCAAGTAATCTTTGTTTACTTTAAATGGACATACAGCATCAGAAAAAGAAATTATTTGATGAACGATTTATCATTATACTTGAACTTCTAAGACAAATATCTATTGTCATGGTGGTCATTTCATTATCTTGATTTCAATTAAAATAAACATACTGTATTTTCTATGAGCATAACAATAAATGTCCATCATTAAATGTATTATTTAATATGTTTGAGTAGTTTTTCTATAACCTATACAAAATATGTTTTAAAGAATAGTTCTTCAACGTTATCAAATTATTTTTTATGTTCTGCTGTTATAAAAAGCTTCTTATGTTTTACTTTGCTGATATAATACATTTTATTGATAAATTTCCTGATAGTGAACTATTCTTAGACCATTGAAATGAGTCTTTTATGCTAATGATGCATTCTGATTGTCTGGATTTTTAATATTTTTTTTATGTTTATTCATAAATGAACTCAGTCCATTGTATTATTTGTTGTCATGTTTTTTTAAAATTAAGATGATGCTGAGTCCATAAAATATAGTAGGAAAATCCCACTACTTTTACCACTAGCACTGGCATTTTTTAAATGATGTGCAGGTAATTTACCTTTTAATTGTGAAATAAAAACCACCTTTGAACACATCTAGTATTTTGCTTATTTTTTCATCTTTCTAATAAATTCAACTTTTATATTCATCATACCTATACATCCCCAATTAGTAACTCACTACGCGAGGGCTCCATTAATAGTCATATGCACCATGAATGCGAGGTTTTCTTATTTATTGTAAAGTGAGTTATTGAAATTTTCACATATAACATTCCCACACGAATAAATATGCCCATGCATGTGGGAATGTTGAAATTAAGTAACACAGTTCTGGAAAAAATCAATGATGCGTATTTGTTATTGTTGTTAAGTGCCATTGAGTCTGTTTGAACTCATTGCAACCCTGTATAGGGTTTCTGAGGAGTGGCTAGGGAGTTTCAACCATTGACCTTGCAGTTGAAACCAACTTTAACCTGCAGTGCCACAACAGGACTCGAATCATGCATATATGCTGACAAAAATGACGTGTAGGAGATTTATGTATTTCACAAAACACCAATAACATGATTGTTACATTTGTGGGAGAAAAATAAACTAGTTCATATAATGAACAATTTCCTAATCCAGGTATACATGGCATCATTTTTAGTTTATTCACAGAGCTCTGCATCACAATCCATTACAAAACATTTTGTTTTCACTATTTCTATTTTTAAATATTACATTCATTTCACCACTTGTCTTTTGTTCCCTATTTCCTATTTTCTCCTAACATTATTATTAATATAATTTTTAAAATAAGCAATCTGCCTCCTTTTCACCATTCTTCTTTGACTAAAGTTATTTCTCGAAGTATATTAATCTTTGAGTACAACTTTTACTATGTTTTACAATTTTCACAACACATAATTTTCTTTTGAAGGTTTGTGGACAGTTTGCACCTGCTACTGAGACTTTATTTCTGATTTAATTCTCATGTGTTTGATATAATTTCATATTTTTTAAAAATTATAGGTTTTTGGCTTTAAGTTCACTACAAAATTCTAATTTGTTGACAATATTGGATAATGAGCTTATTACTTAGTAATATTTTCTTGGTGTCAAGTAAGTACTATAATGGAACACTTATTTATATGCATATAGTTTATAATAATTTTCCTTAGTTATTATTTTCTGGTATGATTTTGCCTCCTAGAACTTTACAAGAGTCCTACTGTGCCACTGTAGGATAAACAGTGAACTGTAAGGTTGGTTTAAACTACAAGATTAGTGATTCAAATCCACCAAGCACTCCTTAGAAGTAAACTCTTCCATTTATTATTCAGGTTCTCTAAGGGTCAGAATCGACTCGATGGCACGAATCAACAAAACCTGTACAATTCTGAACCCAAAACTATGACATATCCCTGTATATGTATATGTGTATCATATACAGGGTCGCTATGGGTCGGACCCGACTCGATGGCACTTAACAACAACAACATCATATATATATGTGTATCATATACATATGTGTATCAAGTTTCCTCTTATTCATTATTAAAATGTTGTATTTAGATAGAGATCTTTCTCTTTTATTTAGTTTCTATCTTATCAGTTGCATGCATGTCCATGGCTGTTAGTGACTCTTCATAAACTTTAATTTACTCATTATGTAATGCTCTTCATCTCCCACTCATCTGTCAGTTTGTCCAGAAGCTATGCTACCAGTGTTTTGAATACCCACAGGGTCACTCATCATGGACAAGTTTCAGCTGAGCATCCAGATGAAGACAGACTAGGAAGAAAGAGAGATGAACTATTTACAAAAATTTAGTCACTGAAAACCTTATGAATAGCAGGGTACTGTTAGCACCAGATTAGTGAATATTGAAACATGATGAAGAGCACCACAACAATGTTAGATATAATGCCAGAAGATGAGCCCCACATGTAGGAAGGCAGTCAAAAGGTAACAGGGAAGAGCTGCTTCTTCAAAGAGAGTTAACCGTGATGATGCAAATGGAGTGAAGCCCTTAGAATCTTCATTTCCTGATGGAGTACAACTCAAAATGAAGAGAAATAGCTGTAAAAATACATTAATAATTGGAACATGGAATGCACAAAGTATGATTCTAAGAAAATTTGAAAATGTCAAAAACAAAATGGAACATATATACATCAATATCCTAGGCATTAGGGATCTGAACTACACTGGTACTGGCCGTTTTGAATCTGACAATCACATAGTTTATTATGCTGGGAGTGATAGATTGAAGAGGAAAAGCATTGCATTCATCAACCACAACAAAAAAGAACATATCAAGATCAGTCATGTAGGACTTCTGGTTTGGGGGCAGAAGCAGAGACAGGTACAGGAGGGTTTTCAGTGGAGGTCTGAAAAAAATGAGAGAAGGCATTTGGCCAGAACAGTTCCAGACCTTTAGATGTAATATGAAGTGGGGGGCATCAGTTTTCAGCACTCATCAGTGGAGAAATCTGACTGTGGCGGGAACACACAGCAATTTCTGAATCCATTGAGATGTGCCTATGGGCCCCCGCAGCCTGGGCTGAGATAAGAGGGAGGGGCCACAGCCAGATTGAAATAGCACTAAAGCCACAGAGTGGTGTCTGGAAAGAGAGGTGTGACAGCGTTTTTCACTTTTCCTTCCTCTGCTCCCCTGTTGCTCCCTCTCTGCCCAGGCAGGACACCTTCAGGAGGTAAAAGCATACCCCCAAAAGGGTCCAGTGTTGCACCTCCAAGGAACAATTTTCCCAAAGGAAAATCCTGAAAGCCCAGCGGTCCCACAAGCTAATCCTTTGGTTGTTTCTTATGATGTCTGACTCTGGGACTTAGTCCTAAAGTTGACCTGGGTGGGACCCTTTATTCCTGCCTTACCTAACAAGAAACAGCAGGTCTGACCATACAACCTAAACAAATTATCACCTTGTAAAACTCCAACATAAAACGCAAGTGCCAACACCAACTACTATATACAAGGATGTAGCTATTTTGAGAATTATACTATGCATATACAGATATCTCACTGACCTTCAGAGATAAAAATAGCGGACAATCTTCTTTCCATTCATTTCTCAATACCTATCTGTGCACCTCCACAGTGGTGACTAGATGAGGGGCCTGAGTGAGTGGCCTGAGCAAGAAACCCCACTCACTGATGGAGGTTTCTACTGTGCGCGCACACTGACCTGAACAGCAGAGAATACTGGAATGTCGGCTAGGGTTTTATTTTTTGTGTGTGTGGTGCTTCTTTTGTCTCTGCTTTTATATTGTTTCTGTTTTGGGCTCTTTTGTTCTCACTTTTTCCCTGGGGATGGGAGTTTTCTCTCTGTATGTTACCCAAGAAGAGACAGCAATCATGGCCATAGCCAATCTAAAAGCATACCCCATAATATTCCACCATCCAGACAGTAGCCAATACCAGTTGCTAGGCATTACACAGATAGGCAACACTTGCTAACATAGCTTGCAACTATGTAATAAGAGATGTGAAAGGGAAGTCTATCTCTACATCATATCCACCAGGAGACACTCAGGAAAATTAACAACACAGCAATATACATTCATTTAATCACTGAAAACACATCTAACTATTAAAAATGTCCAAGAAAAATTAACAAAAGATCTCAGCACATGTCCAAAACCAGAAAAGAGTAACTGAGACAAATGAGCTAGAGGCAGACATAGACATCCCATTAGAAGCAGAGCAGGCTTTAGATCTGCCTGAGAAGGAATTCAGAAGAATGACATGGAGACAAATCCAAATGCTCCACAGAGGGGTGAAAGAAAATAAGGAAGAAGTTAAGAAAGTGCTACAAGAACGATGAAACAAGATAGATATAGTATTGGGAAAAATTCAAACCTGCAAAAAGAGATTCAGATGATTAATTATAAAATATCAGAAATGGACAATATACTGAAAGGGCAAAGAAGTAGAACTGAAGATAAGGAAGTCAGAACCAGCAAGCTGGAAGACAAATCTCTCAAAACTGCTAAGATAGAACAGACAGAAAAAAGGATACAAAAATCTGAAGAGAGTCTAAGATTCATGTTGGATAACATGAAGAGGAATAACAAGAATTACTGGCATTCTGGAACAGGATGAATCACAGAAGTACACAAAGGAAACAGTTGAGGATCTTCTGGAAGGAAATTTCTGTAACATCTTGAAGGATGACAAGATAAGCATTCAAAAAGCGAAAAGAACCCCAGGAAGGATAGACCCCCAAAAGAAAATCATCAAGACATATCATAATCAAGCTCTCCAAAATCAAAGACCAGGACAGAATCCTAAAAACAGCCAGGGAAAAGAGAAGTGTTACTTATAAAGGCAAGCAAATCATATTGAGCATGGATTTCCAGGCAGAAAACATGCAGGCAAGAAGGCAATGGGAGGACATATATAAAACCTTAAAAGAAAGGAAAAAAAAAAAAAACAAAAAAAACCACAACAAATAACTGCCAACCAAGATTCGTCTAACCAGCAAAACTGTCAGTCAAATACGATGGTGCAATAACAATATTCCAGGATAAACAGAAGCTAAGATATTTTGTCAAAGCCAATCCAGCACTTCAAAACATCATAAAGGGAGTTCTTTGGAATGAAAATCAACAATAATAGACAACAACCAGAGATTGACAGATATGGCAACACCACCCAAAACTCTGTCAACAAATAGCAGAGTTCAGAACAGAACAAAATTACAACAAAGAATGCAAAGGACCTGTGAGGCCAATCAAATATCTAAATAATAACAGTATCAAAGAAGGGGAAAATATAGGAAAAGAGATCCAGGTGGTGGGGAGGTCACGTAGATTGTAGGATGTAATAGACTGTCTTAAATAGAGGTAAAAGTTAGTAGACTATAGGGTAACCTCAAAGAAACTTAGTACTTCACAACTTACATGAAAATGATTAGTCATGTAAAACAAGGAAACATTAAAACTAAGATGAAACTGACAAGAAATAGCACAAAAACATGAACTCAGCACAAGGCATGCACAACAAAATAATGAACAGCACCACAAAAGTTAACATAATGACAGCAATTAATTCATACCTATCAATAACTACACTGAACGTCAATAGATTAAATGCACCACTGAAGAGATAGAGAGTGGCAGAATGGATAAGAACACAAGACTCTTCAATATGCTTCCTGCAATAGAAACACCTTACACACAAAGACAAAAACAAACTAAATGTTAAAGGCTGGAAAAAAATATACCAAGCTAATTGCAATAAAAACAAGCAGGAGTGGCAATACTAAACTCTGATAATATAAACTTTAAGGCAAAAACCAGCAAAAGAGATAAAAAAAAAGGACACTCTCTCATGATTAAAGGATCAACTGAGCAAGATGATATAACAATAATAAATATCTACACTCCCAATGAATTAGCACCAAGATATGTAAAGGAAATCATACTAGAATTGAAGAAAGAAATAGACAAATCTACAATTATAGTGAGAGATTTTAAGATGTAACTTTTGAAAAGGGATAGAAGCAGGAAAAAAAAAAAAAAAAAGCAACAAAGATACAGGATAAAGAGACCCAGGATAAACAGCAACAATCAACCAACTTGAC
>NW_006408771.1:2869806-2871663 GCF_000296735.1 Chrysochloris asiatica | reverse complement strand
TGGAGGAAGACTCATTACAAACTGCAATATGCAGATGATATGACCTTGTTTGCTGAAACCTAAAAGAACTAAAAATAAATACTGATGAAGATCAAAGACCATAGCCTTCGGTGTGAGTTGCACCTCATTGTAAAGAAAACAAAAATCCTCACTGCTGGGCCAATAAACAACATCTATATAAATGGAGAAAAGATTGAAGTTGTCAACGATTCATTTTGTTCAGACCAATCATCAACATTCATGATAGCAGCAGTCAAGAAATCAAACGACATACTGGATTGGTCAAATCTGCTTCACAAGACCTCTTTAAAGTGTTGAGGAGCAAAATTTTCATTTTGAGGACTAAAGAGCACATGACATAAGCCATGGTATTTTCGATAACCTCAGATGCATATGAAAGTCGGATACTGAATAAGGAAGGCAGTAGAAGAATTGATGCATTTAAGACATTCTGTTGGATAAAAATATTGAAAATACCATGGACTGCCTAAAGAACAAACAGATATGTGTTGGAGGAAGCGTAACCAGAGTGCTCCTTGGAAGTCAGGATGGCCAGACTTCGTTTCTCATACATCAGACATATTGTCAGGAGACACCAGTCACTGGAGAAGGATATCATGTTTTGTAAAGTGGAGGGTCAGAGAAAAAGAGGAAGACCTCTTGTGACATGGATTGGCACTGTGCATCTATGTGTCCAGCTGTAGCAACGATTATGAAGATAGCCCTGAATTGCTTTTGTTCTGTTGTTCATAGGGTCGCTATGAGTCGGTACTAAGCCAATGGCACCTAACAGCAAACATTAACAACAAATGCTCTTCATGCCAGATATTTCTCCTATTCTTTAGTTATCACTTTTGCTTATTTTTTTTTTAATTGCATTTTTATGTTTTATACTTCTTTTCACTGGTTTCATTAGGGATATTTCGATTCTCTTACCTGTAGTAAAATTTGTTCTTTAAATCAGTATGAAAGATCCTGTTTCAGTGACTGATTATAGTCAGTTCATATTCAGTATATTGATTTATATTCCCAAATGCAGTTCATTATTTTATATTATGTGCATTTCTTGTTTTACAAGGTTGTCTATTTTATTCTATGTCTCATTCCAGTAATTAGAAGCTATCTACATTTTCAATTTCATTAATACTAACTTAAATTTTCCATTCTACTTATTTTTATTCTGCAGTCAAAACAAGAAACTTTCTCACTACTCTTATAAATTACCTCAAATATTTTCCTCATGAGAGCACAATTTTTCCTCAAATTATGTAACACAAATAAAATTATCCTTTGTATACATCTTCTTTATTCCTCCCTTCATTTCCATTCCATGTCTCAGGAGTAATTTAGTATATTTTTTAAATTGCCCCTTATCCTTCATACACATATTGTTTGTTGTTTGCTTTTCCCAATGGAGTTCAATATACCATTATTCTAATGTCCTTGGTATTTTGTGATTCCTTTATTATGTTAATTGATTACTCTATTTTCTCTTTCTTGTTTTTTTTTTAAACTTCACTGTTTAATTCTTGTTCACATATTTTCAATCTTTATTTTGTCTAGTTTTTTTTGTGTTTTTTTTTCCCCCTGAACTCTGTTACTTGGATGATAATTCTCTGATTGCATAACTGTTCATATTTAACTATCTTATTGAATGACCAAGGCTATTAGATTTTTTTCTTATTTGCCTGTAATATCTATTCTATAGTTTTCAAGTATCTGGTTTTATAAAGGAAAAGCTCAAAGAACTCCAGTATATTTATTTTTGGAAATCATACATTTTTTTCCCAAGAGGAATGTTGCAGTTTCTGATATCTAAAAGGTGAAAGGGGAATGTTGTTGTTGTTGTTAAGTGCC
>NW_006408771.1:2868488-2869541 GCF_000296735.1 Chrysochloris asiatica | reverse complement strand
ATATATTTATTATTATATACATGATAGGTTCTCTGCATACTGCTTCTAAGTTCATTATCTTTCCTCTCATATTTCATGTTTCTTCTCTTTAACTTTATTTCATGAAACTCACTTTTCATGCCACTAAACCTTGTCTCACTGGTTACTTCTTTTAGTATAGTTTATGGATTTAATTTGTTATGTCCCATAAAACACTGGTTTTACATAAGGAATGTAAAAGTCCTTCAACACTAATTATTACTTATTTTTCATTCTGTTGTTGTTGTTGTTGTTGTTTTGTTGTTAAGTGCAGTCGAGTCGGTTTCGACCCATAGCGACCCTGTACAGGGTTTCCGAGGGTGTAAATCTTTAAGGGAGTAGAAAGCCTCATCTTTCTCCCGTGGAGCAGCTGGTAGTTTCAAACTGCTGACCTGAAGGTTCGCAGCCCGATTCGTAACCACTACGCTACCAGAGCTCCTTGTTCTTGTTAAGTCCCATCAATTAGGTTCCAACTCTTGGCAACCCTTCATAGGGTTTCTGAGGAACATCTGGTGAGTTTGAACCACTGACCTTATTATATTAGATCCAATTACCTGAAACATGATGCCTTGCTTTCAATAAGAAACAGGAGAGTATGCTAACAGGAAAATAAACCAACAAAAGAAACACCATCTGAAGGAAGAGGTTAACTTTCAGAAACAGATTCAGATACAGCAGAAATTTAGGAGTTATTAGAAAAACAGCTTAAAATAACTGTGATGAACATGATAAAACTTCAACTGCAAATAAGCAGACAGCATGCAAGAATAGATGCATAAGATAATCATAGTTGAAGACACTAATTAAAGATCCCTAAAAAATTATAATAAAATGAAAAATGTTTCTGACAAATTGACCAATATGCTGGACAAGGCTGAGGAGTTTAAATATATGTCAATATAAAATTTCAAATTGAAATAAAAATGAAAAAATCCAGAGTACCCCCAAATTATGGCATAATTATAAAGACTGTAGCATGGATGAAATAATGGGGGGCAGTGGTAGAGGTAGTAATGGTGTGCTGTAGAGTCAGGT
>NW_006408771.1:2863830-2868204 GCF_000296735.1 Chrysochloris asiatica | reverse complement strand
ATATATAGTTAAGTGCCATCAAGTCAATTCTGACTCATAGTGACCTTGTATGGGATATCTGTGGAACAGCTGGTGAGTTTGATATTCTGACTTGACTGTTTAAACCTAGTGGTCCATTGTTTATATTATGGCACCACACCAGAACTACTGTGTATGTATGGATGTCATGTAGTGATTGCATTTTGCTAGTCTAGACATCTTATTTCATTGATTTATTTTTTTTTTTACTTACATAAAATAAAGCAAAAAAAAAAAATTGAACTTATACTAATTTTTAACTCACAAGCTTCCACAAACAACATATGTGACACATACAACACTTAATCAGTCACATAAAACAAATGTAAAAATCTAGAGATAATTATGGAGTCCTGGTGTGGCACTGTAGGATAAGCAAGGTCTGTCTGAACTACAAAGTCAGCAGTTCAAACTCAACAACCACTCTTTAGAAGCCCTATTCAGGGTCATTCTGAGTCAGAACCAATTTGAAGGCACTTAACAACAGAGATAATTATAGTAAAAAAAAAAAATAATAGCAACTGTGATGCTAAGCCAATACCCTGCTTTTTTTTAAAAAAAATAAATAAATAAAAAGACATAACGATTACGTTTAATCCCATTTCCTTTTTTGTTGTTGTTGTTTTTCATTTACTTGGAGTCTTAGTTATTTAATGCTGCTATTAACAGAAATACCACAAGTGAGTGACTATAAAACATAGAAATGTATTCTCTCACAGTGAGGGGGCAAGAAGTCTAAATTCAGAATAATGACTCTGGGGAAAGCATCACTGGGTCCCGCATTCTGAAGTTCTCCACATGTTTTGGCATCAATCTTCCTCTGGATCTCGGAGCTTCATGATGCAGGGACCCCAGATCCAAAGGGCTTTCACTACTCCTGGTTCCTCCATCTTGCTGGTAGTAGGACCTCTGAGTTTACCTCTCTTCTCTCTCCTTTTACATAGTAAGAGAGATTGACTCATGATATATAGTCTAATCCTGTAGATTGCATCTGACCCCATTTACATTATGGTAATGAAGATTTACAACATAGGACAGTTAGATCATAACATGGTATTGATTGCATTGTGTTAGATTTTATCATGGAAGCAATAGCTACATTTAATTGCTAAACCACCAAATTCCATGGCCCAGCCACGTTGACACAAAACCTTAACTATCATACTTGGTATACAGTGTAAATTATATTAGTATTTTAATAAATTTAATAATAACAAATAGGTGATTAAGAGTAGTTTCTTTTTCTCCCATTGTTTTATTTAAAGCAGGGGCCAATAAACTAGTGTGTGGGCAACAGCTTTCTATCTATTTTTTTTAAAGATTTGTTGGAATATAGTCCCAATCATTCATTTAGATATTGTCTATAGTGACTGCTTTTTTGCTACAGTAACAAAAGTGAGGAGTTAAATAAGATATAGTATGAACCATCCCACCCAAGAGTGTTAAACTGATTTTGACTCATAGGGACCTTACAGCTTTTTCAAGGCTGTAAATCTTTATGACAACTGACTACCGCATCTTCTTATGATGGAGCCATTGGTGGATTTGAAATACTGACATTCGGAATAGTTGCCAAGTGCTTTAACCAAGGTCTGCCAGAGCTCAGTGTAACCACAAAACCTAGAAGATTATCTCCCAACTCTTAATCCCATGGTATATTCCATGCAAGTTACAGAATCAAGCACAAGAGCAACTTCATCATGTTAAAAGATATTTTTTACTTAACAGCTGATTCTCAAATTGATAGTAACAGATTGATTTTAAAAGAAAACAAAACATGTTAATGTGTTTGTGTGTATAGCATGCTTTCATTAAACCCTATAAACTGCCAAAGTATACATCTTGCTTACAAATATTAATGCTAATTCTTTTCATTTATTTGCTGCAAAGATGTATTAGTGTAGTTCCATCACTGAAGCATAGTTTTATTTAGAGCAGAAGGGGTGACGTGTGAGACTAAATGGATCAGTAAACCGCAATGAATAGAAACTAAATATAATGGACTGAAGCTGGAGAAGTTCTATTTTTTTAATCTCTATAATCCTTCAATAATATTAGCTGAAAAGGATTTCAAACTGAAGTAAAGAGGAAAGTGCAGATATCAATATAAATATCGTCTATAACATGAATGACACAGGACCTAGAAAATTAAATATTTCAGTTAACTGGTGGCAGTGGAATCTATCATGATAAATATTTGACATGTGAAATAGAAAAGCAGCCACACCATATTTATAAATAGCTATAAAAACGAGAAATGTCAATAACATTGGAAACTCTTTAAATTATGTTAATATCTAAAAAGTCAGTAAAAATATATGAAGCATTGACTATGAAATAAATGCTAATTGTGAAGATTTATGTTTTGTTTACTCTTGAAAAGCTCTCATAAAGGAAAATGCCATTGTGTTATAATTGCCACATGCCAAGGCATCTATGAAGTCCTGTATGGCGCTGTAGGATAAGCACTGGGCTGTTAACTGCAAGTCTGACAGTTCAAACGTATCAGTTCCTCCTCAGAAACCCTTTACAGGATCACTATGCGTCGGAACCAACTCAACGGCACACAACAAAAAGAGCAAAAATATATAACAATCAGAAACACACAGATACAATGGAAGAGAATATAATGGTGCAATCTCATTTACTGTATTATACAACATTGAGAAATATTTTATTAAACATAAACCAAAACCCAAACCAATCCCTTGGATGCTGTGTTGATTCCAACTTCTAGCAACCCTATTGGACAGAGTAGAATTGTCCCACTTGGTTACCAAGGTTGTAAATCCTTATGGTAGTAAACTGCCACATCTTTCTCCCTCTGAGTGGCTGTACGTTCAAACTTCTGATCTTTCAGTTTTCAGTCTAGTGTTTAGCCACAGAACAAGCAGGGTTCCTTTTATTAATGTTGTTGTTGTGTGCCATTGAGTCAGTCCTACCAGATAGCAACCTTAAATAGGGTTTCTGAGAGCAGCTGGAGGTTTGAACCTGCAAACTTGCAGTCTAGTGCATATCCTACAATTATTAAATAAGTTAAGAACAAATTAACAAATAGGCAGCTGGGAAATTGCCTAGAGGGCTTAGATATCAAAGATATTAAGACATAGCATTTCCATAATAAAACAACATGGATATATAGCAGTAGGCCTTGGCTCTACTTAGAGAGTGTCTAGCAGAAGTTATATACACACCAAAATTATTTATCTAAGTTTTATAAATAAGGACTGTCACAGGTCATTGTAGGAGTCCTAGTGTGACACTGCAAGTTCATGTGTTGGAATAACAAAGTTAATTTGAATTGCAAAGTAGCAGTTCAAGCTCACCAGTCGCTCCTTGGAAACCCTATACAGGCTCACTATGGGTTGGAAACAAGTTAACAACAACAGCAATAGGTCATTGTATTTAAAGTGAATTTAGAGTATCAAGCAGCTCAAAACAACCAAAATGAACACGTTGACACATGTATGTGAACTTGCAAAATAGCCAACATGAAGGAAATCTTAAAAGTTACTAGAAGATAAAATGTATCACTTAAAGTAGTGACTGATATTATAGTTCTGGTCACATAGACCTGGTAACAAGAAGACAGGAAGAATAGACTAATATTTCACATGTAGGAGATTCACATACAGAAGCTCATTAGAAAACTTTGATTCTGCAATAAAATTGAACCAGAGAGATATGTGGAGAAAAAATGGTGAACTCAGAAATTAAAAAAAGAAAAAATTTATAAATTTAACTATTTTCAATGCAATGCATCACTATATTTTTTCTTAAAATGTAATAATAATGCTATGAAAAATGTAATGCTATAATGATATAAGCTAAGTCACTGATATTCATTCAGAAAGAAAAAATATTCTATAACTGCAGATTTTTTAAAATGTTTTATTGTGAATTATATGATAGTTTACATGGGAGAACATTAGTTTTACATTCATACTATTGTATTTCATTGCCATGGTTACAATCCCCTCCATGCATTATCAACCAATTACAGGGTATACCTTGGAAGCTTGCCCCCCCCAACCCCCACACACCCCTTCACCAGTACACAGCCCCTCTCCCTCTCTGGGTCTATAGTTCCCAGATGCTCCATCTCTTCAGGTCATGGTCTCTGCCTCCAACTCTGGTGTCACTGCTTCTTTGGGTAGGGTCCCGATCTCTGTTCTTCTCCCTTGATGGTCCCAGGGACTTCCGTGCCTGGACTGTAAAATCAACCACTCCCCTCTTTTTGTTACAAAACATCTACCTTTACATTTCCAACCCTCGAAATCTGTCCTGATAACAATTATTCACTATTGTATCACAAGAGACCTATCTGCATTTCTTTTCATCAGCTCCGCCTAGACA